>NC_092718.1:211098323-211354432 GCF_047496885.1 Scyliorhinus torazame
CAGGGGCAGCTTCAAATGAAGGCTGCATTGGCAGCTTCCCGTGTTGGGAGTTCACAGAAATGGCTGCCTTCACGGCGAACCCCTTATCTGAGCACAGCGGCTGCAGCGAGGCATGGAGTTAGAGGTCAGGCTCTCTCTCCAGGCTCTCTCTCAACAGGAAGTGGCTGACAAGAGGGTGGGGTTTCCTAGGTCACTAATGGGGCTCCTGGGAAGAGCTGGGGACAGGTTGCAGGCACGTCCTCTGGGTGGAAGCTGTGCAAAAAACAATGGGCTGGATTCTCCGATTTTGAGTCTATGTCCGGAGGAAGTGTCTGGTCTTACGACCAAGGAGTCGGCGCTGCCCCCACACCGATGCTCCGCCCGGTGGAGGGGTTGCCAGCTGCGCCACGTAAAGCCCCATCTCTACGGCCGGAACGGCCGGAGAATTGTTGGGTCTGTGGCTGCGCTTGCGCAGGACGGCGACCTGCAGCGGGCGCGCCGTAAAACACGACACCGGCAGCACCCGGACCCAGCCTGCCGGATAGTGCCCCCCGTAACCCCACTTGCCAACCCCGAACCACCCCCCCCCTCCCTCTAGCCCCCGTCGAAGCCCCCACTGACCAGCGGAACGGCTCCCCACCACCCCTCCCCTCCCGACTCTGCCAGCGCCGGACACAGTCCGCAGCCGCCACGCGAGGCCCCCGGAAACTGTGACCGCACACGTCCCACGCCGCCGGGAAGTCGGCCCATCTGGGGCGGAGCATCCGGGAGAGGACCTCGGGTGACGCTCTGTGACGGTCCCAACGGCGTGTGGCGTACTCAGCAATGATGCCGTTTTTGAGGGGGGCGGAAGGTCCGAAAAACTGCGCCGTCCCGATTTCGGCATCCAAACGGATTCTCTGGCCAATCGCCGAATGTGATTTCGGCGTCGCCAATCGGAGAATCCCGTCCAACGACTTTGTAAGGTTTAAACATGACTTTTCAACCGGGATTTGTCTCAACATATGCCTTTTACATGAAGGAATTCAGTCCTTGCTGTGATATAGTTCACCAGGCATCAGACACACATTGATACTTCATTTGGATTCAGATGGGCCATCGCCAGGCTGGTCAAGCTAACCCAGGACTGCAGAGGCCCAGGCAAACTCACCACGGCCGCAGGATTAATCCTGGAGCCTTTTCCTGGTCAGACTGAGTTGGCCACTCATCGGATTAATTGGCTTCTCCACTCCCCGGTGCACGCACCGTGACAACAGTTAGTTCAAAGAAAGCACTGAAACCAATATACGTCAAATTGTAAAACGGAAGATAGGGGCCAGAGAGTTCAAGGTCTTGGAGACCAACCAACGAAACACAAAGCAGCCACAGAGGCTGCAACCCTCACCTTCTTGTCCTGAGAGAAGATGTAGAGAGCCAGAGGCTTGTCCCGCTTGTTGATGAAGCCAATGGCCTCGTCGGCACTCGCGACCGTGACTATCGGCAGCAATGGCCCAAAGATCTCCTCCTGCATGATCTTGGAGTTGGGATCCACATCGGTCACGATTGTGGGAGCTGAGCAGATATTAACAAGAGGCTCGATTTAGCAATGGGAAAGGGCCATTGATCAACAGACAAACAACATCACGGACATTCGGACTGAAATGCTTCTCAGGCACATCTGTTCCCGGGCCTCCCACCAACTCCACCTAGGTACAGCCAGCGGTTCAGGAACACCCCTCACTTCTCTACAGAAGGGCCTGCCGCTCCACGTCAGAATACTCAGGGCTGGGACGGAGTTTCGGGAAACCACAGTTCCTGCTCCCAAATTCTTGACCGCAGTGCAAAGTTCATGGAGAAGCCACAAAGACAAGGACTGGTGTGGGGGTGGGGGTAAGATAATGTCCGGCCGCCAACCTTGACCTCATGAGCCATTGCACAGTATCCAGCCTCTCGTCTACCTCTCGCGCCCCCTACCCCCACCCATTGCTCATCCGCAGCCTAGCCCGCCCTCAACCTGCGCACCAGTCTGCACACCCACTCCCAGCCCAAGGGCTGGCCCTGCCTCTGCTCCTCTCCCCAGTCAGCTGTAAGGCACAAACACGGACTTGGTTTCAGAAGCTGTCAAAATCAGTGCAGGGAAAACTCACAAATCACCACTCACTTACCTCGCTGATGTAGCGAGGGAGAATGGAAGACCCGCAGAGAAGAACACTTTTCGGGGAGGCGACAAGGGATGTGGGCCCTTACGGTGCTGGGGGTAAGGGGATGGGGGGAGAGGCTCTCAAATGTGACCCAGAGAAAGTTACAAGGAGGAGAATGGGTCGGCTGTCCCGAGTGAGAGATTATTCGTATTAATAATAAAAATCGCTTGTCACAAGTAGGCTTCAATGAAGTTACTGTGAAAAGCCCCTAGTCGCCACATTCCGGCGCCTGTTCGGGGAGGCCGGTATGGGAATTGAACCTGCACTGCTGCCTTGTTCTGCATTACAAGCCAACTGTTTAGCCCGCTGTGCTAAACCAGCCTGGTGACAGTATAAGACTGCATTGTGCGTGTTCTTAACAAAATATTTGTTCTGTAAGCAAATATTATCCATCATTCCACCAGTACTTTGTCCCGAGTGGGTTCACTGTATCGATCCTGTGACTAAGCGGAACAATGTGGAAGTCACTGTGCAGTTGGGTTAACGGTTACACTTCACCTCCCACAGCCTATACAAGTACCTATGTAAAGATCCTCTTCGTTCATTTGGCCACCGTACGCCACGTTCGCTCCCTCCAGCAAGGACATCAGTCTCTTAAAATGCCACGTGTTGACGATACGTCCATAATCCGGGGATTTCTGGGGATCAGCGCCATAGAATTCCTGGAATAGACCGAGTCAGGAACGGTCAGACAGGGAACACTCCAATGGCCATCTTGATGCTACAACATAAGGGGGCAACGTCTAATTGAGAGGATCAATAATAAAAGGACTGAGACACGAAATGGAGCAAGGATGAAACTGTCGTGTTGTTATAAAACTCCGATGGGTTCACCGACGTGCTTCACGGAGGGAAACATGCCCGTCCTTCACCCAGTCTGGGATCCACGTCATTCCAGGCACGAGCCAACGTGGTTGACTTTTAACTGCCCTTCGATATGGCCGAGTGGACCAATCCGTGGCAAGAAAATCATTACCAACGGCTCAGGAATGAAGCCCAACATCATTTTCTCGAAGGCACGTCTGGGTGCTCAATAGGTGCCAGCCTTACCAGTGATGCCCACACCCAGGGACTGAATTAAACAAAACCAATAACGTTCCTCAAGGTGTCGCCCCCCCCCATTCAAACAATCTCATTTCCATTCCGATTCCTGGAGGGTGCGTGACAGGTGGCCATTTCTTTTATTCACTCGTGGGATGTGGGTCTCATTGTCTATGCCAGCATTCATTGCCCTAATTGCCCTCGAGAAGGCGGTAGTGAGCTGGCTAGCTGAACCGCTGTATTCTCTGTGACTGCAACACCAGACTGTCGACAGATACTTTAAACATTTGGCCCAGATTATTCGGATTTTCTTATTTCAGGTGCCAACTGCCACAAGAACGCAAGAAATAGGAGCCAGCACAGGTCATTCAGCCCATCGAGCCTGGTCCACATTCCAGAAGATCGAAGGCTAATCGGATTGTGGCCCCAACGCCATTTTCCTGCCTGGGGTTGCTTAACTGCTTCTTGTGAGGCGAGTCCAGGACCCGGGGGGGCACGGTTTTTAAATTATGAGTTGCCGTTATAGGATAGAGAGCAGGTTCAGTTAAATCAATCTGGAGCAAGAAGTTAGCATCTTGAATCGTGTCCTTGGAATCGCCAGATTGTTGTAAAACCCTTCTGGTTCATTGATGTCCTTTAGGGAAGGAAATCTGCCTGCCTTACCCTGGTCTGGCCTACGCGTGACTCCAGGTCCACAGCACATGTGGCTGACTCTTAACTGCCCCCTGATACGGCTTTGCAGCCACTCAGTTGTATTCAAGATGGCCGCTTAACTATTTACCACCGTTTCTCCAAATATCACTGATAGATTCTGCTTTTTAACTCACGACGATGGTTGAGCTGATCTTCTTCACCAGTTCATCTTGGATACTTTTATCACAGAGGATGTAATCTGGAGCGATGCAGGTCTGACCACTGTTAGTGTACCGTCCCCACGCGATACGTCTACAAAGAATAAACAAATTATTCGCAAAAAGGAAAAAGGCTAATGCTTTCGTAATTCAAATTGAGCTTCTGGAGCTACAGAACTTCGCCACGTTCGTAGAGCGGGACCAAACACGCCAAACCCAGAAAAATCAGTGCTTACTGGAGCAGTGACGCACCTTCCAACCTCAATCAGAAACCAACCTGCAGGCTACGTCCAGGTCGCAGTTGTTGTCAACATAACACGGACTTTTCCCACCAAGCTCCAGGGTCACGGGGGTCAGGTTTTTGGCCGCGGCCTCCATTACAATCTTGCCGACATTGGTACCACCAGTATACAGGATGTGATCAAAGGGATTCTTCAACACCTCGGTCGCCACTGTTGGCCCTCCGTTAATTATGGGGTAAAGGTCCTTGAGGAAGGATTGAAAAACAAAAGCAAGCTTGACGCTCCACAGACCACAGTTATACTGTCACCCTCAATATGAAGGAGGGTTCCAAGGCAACCTAGCCCAAGTCTATTGTGCTATTCAGTTAGATCATGACTGACCTTGTACCTCAAGGTCCATATTCCCCGATACATTGCCAGTATGATGTGTGTGCCAGTCTACACCCAAATCAATTGTCTGTTTATAACCCTTTTCAAATACTTGAGGGGGGGCTGTACTTTGCGTTTAGATTTCCAGGATCGCTCAAATGTTGCTTACGCTGAGGTTCAAAGTGGAGTCAAAATGGTCGCTCACACTGAGGTACAAAGTGGAGTCAAAATGGTCGCTCAAACTGAGGTTCAAAGTGGAGTCAAAATGGTCGCTCACACTGAGGTTCAAAGTGGAGTCAAAATGGTCGCTCACACTGAGGTACAAAGTGGAGTCAAAATGGTCACTGCAACATCCCCCCCCCCCCCCCCCCCCCCTCCCCTTCAACATCCAAATCACACCTTGATGGGGACACCATTTTTCGCTCTACCCCAGTCGGCTCTTCCTTTCCACAAAACGTCAGCCGCACGGGGGAGTGATGTCAAACAGATTTGCCCAACCCGCTCCTGTCACCGTTACGCCCTCCCCGGCTCGGCCTGGCCCAGCCTGCACTCACCTTGTCCAAGTACTGAGGGAGGATTCGTTCCAGTAACTGGGCCGTATTCACACTCACTTCAGATGGCTTCAAGATTGCAGCATTTCCTAAGAACGGGATCGTAATGCAAAAAATAAAAATCACCGACAAGTTATGACAGAGAAAATAAAGCCCAGGAAAGAACATTCAACCCAATATGTCCAGGCCAGTGTTTGGGTTCCACGGGGACTTTCTCCTATCCAGGCCCATGAATATTTCCTCCTATTCTTTTCTCCCTCATGTAATTTTCTAGTCTGTCCTGAAACGAGTCCATTTATTCGACTCTGCTCCCCTTGCTAGTTAGTTGCACAATCTAACCACTCGCTGGTTAAAGAGATCACTCCCGAATTCTCTAGGCTTGGATTTAGTCGGTGGCTCTCACACTTTGGGAGGGGAGGCAGCGAGGATGGTGGCATATGGGTGATGGCACTGGACTGGTGCTCCGAGGGCATGGGTTCAAATCCCACCATGGCAGCTGGAAATTAAATTCACTTAATGAAGCTGGAATATAAAGGGAGCCTTAGTAACATTGACCATAAAACCATCATTGATTGCAGTAAAAACCCATCTGCTTCACCAATGTCTTTTAGGGAAGTAAATCCTCCACCCGTACCTGGCCTGACCTTTTTTTTTTAATAATCATTGTCACAAGTAGGCTGACATTAACACTGCAATGAAGTTACTGTGAAAATCCCCGAGTCGCCACACTCCGACGCCTGTTCGGTTATACAGATGTTCGGTGCACATCTCCAAAAATCTGTCCTGGTCCACCCACGTCGACGCTACCACCAAGAAAGCACAACAGCGCCTATACTTCCTCAGGAAACTAAGGAAATCCGGCATGTCCACATTAACCCTTACCAACTTTTACAGATGCACCATAGAAAGCATCCTATCAGGCTGCATCACAGCCTGGTATGGCAACTGCTCGGCCCAGGACCGCAAGAAACTTCAGAGAGTCGTGAACACAGCCCAGTCCATCACACGAACCTGCCTCCCATCCATTGACTCCATCTACCCCTCCCGCTGCCTGGGGAAAGCGGGCAGTATAATCAAAGATCCCTCCCACCCGGCTTACTCACTCTTCCAACTTCTTCCATCGGGCAGGAGATACAGAAGTCTGAGAACTCGCACGAAGAGACTCAAAAACAGCTTCTTCCCCGCTGTTACCAGACTCCTAAATGATCCTCTTATGGACTGATTTCATTAACACTACACCCTGTATGCTTCATCCGATGCCAGTGCTTATGTCGTTACATTGTATATGTTGTGTTGCCCTATTATGTATTTTCTTTTCTTCCCTTTTCTTCTCATGTACTTAATGATCTGTTGAGCTGCTCGCAGAAAAATACTTTTCACTGTACCTCGGTACACGTGACAATAAACAAATCCAATCCAATCCAATCCAAAGGGAGAATTCAGAATGTCCAATTCTCCTAACAAGCACGACTTTCAGAACTTGTGGGAGGAAACCGGAGCACCCGGAGGGAACCCACGCAGACACGGGGAGGACATGCAGACTCCGCACAGACAGTGACCCAAGCCGGGAATCGGACCTGGGACCCTGGGGCTGTGAAGCCATAGTGCTAACCACCATGCTAAGCGTGATCACAGATCCACAGCGATGAGGTTGACTCTTAACTGCCCCTCGGAAATGGCCCAGCAAGCCACTCAATCCAGGGGCAACTAGGCTTGGCCAACAAATGCTGGCCTTGCCAGAGATGGCCACGTCCCAGGAAAGAAGAAAAGGCTCATGTGCCCGAGTTCAGATTGGCAGTCAGATTAGGGCCGGAGCAGACTCTGCTGCAAGGCACAATACCCTGCCACCTCCCCCCCCTCCCCCCGCCTCCCCCAGACCCTCCATGAGCAAACGGTCAGTTGATACCCACCAGGCCAGATATTAACCCAACCAGAACTGGAAAAAAAAGAAATGCCAAGTAAAACCTGTTGTCTGATTGGAACCAGTTCCTGCTGGGCAGGTTGTGTCAAAATCAGGCCTACTACCTCAAGAGCACCAACGAAGCCTTACCTCCAGAGGAGGAGAGGGGGGGGGGGAGAGAAGAGAGAGAGAGAGAAAGAGGAGCAAAGAAAGAAAACTGGGGAAAGCTCAGGAGTTGGCAAGCGATTGAAAAGCAAAACAAATCACAGCACAGAAAATAAATCACTGGTTATCAATTGAAACCTTTCCCGGAGAGATTGGGAAATAATCAGGCGAACGTTTACCTGCTGCTATTGCCCCAACTAAAGGCTGGACCACTGTAGCCAATGGATAGTTCCAGGCCCCGATGATCAGGACCACTCCGAGAGGCTCACGGTGGATATAAACAGTGTCCATTAACGTCATCATGCTCTTCGGCACGTGCTCGGGCGCGGCCCACTCAGGCAGCTTGTTTATAGCCAGGGAGATCTCACTTAGAATGCCGGACATTTCATAGATCTCCACGGCAAATGGATTCTGCAAATTCAAATGAAGAAAGTCACTTTCAAGCATATTTCCCCCCTCCCCGCGCAACCCCCCCCCCCCCTCACTTCAAACCGCTAACCACATCCACCCACAGCCTGTCTCACTCACTCTTCAGCCCAGTCCTCGCTGACCTAAACCCACTCCCCATTCCCCAAAAGCCTCACATTTGAAGTTCAAGTTGTAACGCCTTTGTGAATTCACCCCTCTCTTTCTCTCCAATTGAAAGTATACAAGATCCTGAATAGTCTTCACAAGGTGGGCATGGGAAGAGTCGAGTGCAGGACCCGGGGAACACAGTTTTAAAATGTTGAGTTCCCGTTATAGGATAGAGCTCAGGGGCGAAATTCTCCAGTATCGGCGCGATGTCCGCCGACCGGCGCCAAAAACGGCGCAAATCAGTCTGGCATCGCGCCGCCCCAAAGGTGCGGAATCCTCCGCATCTTGGGGGGCTGAGCCCTAACCTTGAGGGGCTAGGCCCGCGCCGGACTGATTTCCCCCCCCCCGCCAGCTGGCGGAAAAGGCCTTTGGTGCCCCGCCAGCTGGCACGGAAATGACATCTCCAGGCGGCGCATGCGCGGGAGCGTTAGCGGCCGCTCACGGCATCCCCGCGCATGCGCAGTGGAGGGAGTCTCTTCCGCCTCCGCCATGGGGGAGACCGTGGCGAAGGCGGAAGGAAAAGAGTGCCCCCACGGCACAGGCCCGCCCGCGGATCGGTGGGCCCCGATCACGGGCCAGGCCACCGTGGGGGCACCCCCCGGGGCCAGATCGCCCCGCGCCCCCCCACCCCCCCCCCCCCCCCAGGACCCCGGAGCCCGCCCGCGCCGCCTTGTCCCGCCGGTAAGAGAGGTGGTTTAATCCACGCCGGCGGGACAGGCATTCCAGCAGCGGGACTTCGGCCCATTCGGGCCGGAGAATCGCGGGGGGGGCCGCCGCCCCCGCCGAATCTCCGGTGCCGGAGAATTCGGCAACCGGCAGGGGCGGGATTCACGCCAGTCCCCGGCGATTCTCCGACATGACTCCAGTTCCACAGCAACGTGGCTGACTCTTAACTGCCCTCTGAATCGGTCTTACAGCCACTCAGCTGTATTCCAGCTGGCCGCTTATCGCCAGCCTCTCAAGAGTACTTGGTAACGGGCAATGAATGCTAACGTTGTCAACAACGCTCAAATCCCATTAAATAACAAAAAAGGGCATTTGGTCTCCTGCTTTGTTTGTTCAGCATTTGTTTTGTTTTCTCACTGCCCCTCTGTCCTGAGCATGTTTGTTTCTCGATATTGATATTGTTGTACCATGGCGCAGTTCGACACCGGGCAATAATTCACAGGGTCGTCAATGCTATTTATTCAGAGGGACTCAAAGCCCCCAAAGTCGGAGACCTGGCTATCGGACATGGCCGGCTTTCTCTGTCTGGAGAAAATCAAGTTCGCCTTGAGAGGGTCGCTGTTAGGGTTCGCCCAGAGGTGGCAACCGTTCGTCGACTTCTTTGCGGAAAATTAATCATCAGCGGGTGGGGAGGGGGGGGGGGGGGGTGTTAGGTAAGCGTAGATTAGGGGGTTAATTAATGGTGGGTGGTATTTGGTTAATAAATGGAGGTGGTATTTGCACTTTGTTTATAGTCTCACGTACATTGTTTATATTGTTATGGTTTTAATGCCAAAAAATACCTCAATAAAATGTTCATTAAAAAAAAAAAATGCCATTTATTCAGGAAGCACACTTCGCTTGTTGGAAAGGGCATCTCAGGGTTACCTCCACTCCTCGGGGTGGCACACCCAAAATTGGCGCGATTCGAACGTGGACCTCCTGGGTGGAGGATCAAACACTAAATTAGCCTACACCATCTTAGGCTGTTGCATAAGATTGGTGAAAAACCGACAAGGCTAAATATCGCAACGAGCGGTGTACATTGAAGGATGCGCATGGATACTACAGGAAGCCCAGGCAGATTGGGCTACCTTTCAATAGGGGTGAAATCTATCATACCATCCATATCATGAGTTGAGCGAGCCGATAAAACCCTCCTGCTTAACATGACTAACCAACTGACTGCCTGGTATGAAGAGAGTTATTCCCATGGAAAGAGCATTGCATCGGACTGTTAATCATCCCCATCAATCTTCCCATGGCCCACAATGCCATCGAGGCAGAGCGAATGGCAGGGCGTGAAGGTGCATTGGCGAAAACAACCCAGGCAGGGCCAGAATTGAGAACACGAGAAGAAACTGAACACAATTCAGGGGCGGATGAACACTTTGTCAACTGATCATGGCGCCGCAGGTGCAAACTGAGAAGGGGTCTGTGCAACCTGGTTAAAATGTGGGCAGCACGGTAGCACAGTGGTTAGCACAATTGCTTCACAGCTCCAGGGTCCAAGGTTCGATTCCCGGCTTGGGTCACTGTCTGTGTGGAGTCTGCACGTTCTCCCCGTGTGTGCGTGGGTTTCCTCCGGGTGCTCCGGTTTCCTCCCACAGTCCAAAGATGTGCAGGTTAGGTGGATTGGTCATGCTAAATTGCCCTTAGTGTCCAAAATTGCCCTTAGTGTTGGGTTATGGGGATAGGGTGGAGGTGTGGGCTTGGGTGGGGTGCTCTTTCAAAGAGCCGGTGCAGACTCGATGAGCCGAATGGCCTCCTTCTGCACTGTAAATTCTATGACTAAAATGCTGAACACGAACTGTCTCGAACCTTGTGCAAGTCCTTTTTGAGCGCCACTAAGAACTCTTCCTTTTTCTCAGTGATCATCCTCTCGAGCGCCTTCAGCTGCTGAATGCGGAATTCCACAGAGCGAGTTTTCCCCTGGTTGTAGGCGGCTCTCGCACCGGACACAACAGCCCTGATCTGTTCCATGATGTGTCAACCTGCCAAGGAACACAAAACAATGACTAAGTTTCACCAAGCACCAACAGTGCCAAGATGTACAATAAATAAATAGGGGCCATGCTGTGTATTTGAAAGTTGTGTTTGGCCATCTCCACAGAGTTGTTATTTTGGTGATTCAGGAAGAGGCCGAACGATAGGAATGGGTTAGTAGGTACTTGTCATGTGAGAGTACCTTTAAGAAATGGGCGTTTATGAATGGGTGTATATATAAATATCTGTAGTGAGAGTACCTTTAAGAAATGGGTGTTTACTACTGCAGTGATGTCAGAGTGTGGGTGGAGCTGCGCTGTCTGTCAGCTTTTTACTTTCGTTTTAGGCTGTTTGCTGCAGGGTGTGTTTTAGTTTCATTTTCAGTGTTGGAGCTGAAGCCAGACAGAGCAGGTGTACTGTTGATCTCTCTGCCATGAAAAGACTATCTCTTGATCATTTGGTGAATTCAGAATTATAAATGTTCTCAGTAGTGAATGTAAACCTAATGTGCTTCTGTTAAAAAGGTGTTTCTTCTGTCTTCAGGATGTTGTTTGGGAAGTTATTAAGGATTACTTAGTGTTGTATTCTTTGGGGGTTGTATTTTAATTAATGGTTGCTAAGATGTTCACTGTATGTTTTAAAAAGGTTAACTTGAGTTCATAGAATAAACATTGTTTTTCTTTAAAAAATACTTTTCCATTTCTGCTGTACCACACCTGTAGAGTGGGCCGTGTGCTCCCCATACCACAATCTATTAAAAGTTGTGGGTCAGGTGAACTCCATGATACACTTTGGGGTTCTCTCAACCCTGGCCCATAACATACTGCTGAATCATGTTGTAATAAGCGGAGAGCCAAATTTGGGAGGGTCCTGTCACTCAAACATGAAATGTACAACAGATCAGTCAGTGTCTGTAACTGACAAGAGGTTAACATTTAGTTCCAGCCCTTTACCTTCACCGGAAGGCACTGAGCTCAATATAATTCCGAGCTCTTCCTCCATCACTGCCTTCACCCCTTGTACTTGTTTCTTCACCAAGAAAGCTCCTCCTCACACTCAACTATGTAAAGCTGACTCCCATCTCCCGTCTGATCGCTCCTCCTAGACCCCACCGCATCATCCCTGGCTTGTTCTGCATCATTTTGTGGAGAGCTGCCACAATCACATCAGCAATCAGCACCCCACTCCCCCTTCTTATTCTGAACATGAATCTCTCCATTCCCTCCCTGCCGCTTCCCAACGTCCAACGTCTCTTGCCTGTTCAGCCGTTCTGTACCGATTAGGTACAGTAATAGCTCCTCGCAAATGCAACAACTCAGGGTTCAAAGGTGAAGCTCAGCAAAACCAACTCAGCAAGTTTCAGTTGATGCAATTTTCAAAAGATTATCGGAACACAAGAGATAACAGACAAATCTGCCTTCCTCCCCCAGTTGTGTAAACTCAGTTTCTTCCTCGCACATCACCACTTCTTAACTTCCAGATTATCAATAGAATAGAATCGCAGAATCCCTACAGTGCAGCAGGAGGCCATTCAGCCCATCGAGTCTGCACCGACCCTTCGAAAGGATATGTTACCAAGGCCCACTCCCCCTGCCCTATCCCCTAACCCCACCTTCACCTTTGGACACTAAAGGGGCAATTTTGGCAGGGACAATCCACCTAACCTGCACATCTTTGGACTGTGGGAGGAAACTCCGGAGCACCCGGAGGAAACCCACGCAGACACGGGGAGAACATGCAGATTCCATACAGTCACTCAAGGCAGGAATCGGACTACGTTCTCTGGCGCTGTGAGCCATCAATGCTAACCACTGTGCCACCGTGCTGCCCAATATGTCTGGCTCCATTTTACAAATACGTTGCTTCCCCCTTCTGGTCTATAAAAGCTCAGGAGACCAGAGAAGGTGAATCAGTTCATTTACAGCCTAACGAAAAGGCCATAACTCTGCACACAGCACATTTGTTCCCACCCAGGACTGCCGCTCATGCAGGACCCAGTCCGGGCCGCCTTTTAAGGGTTGATTCTATGTGACCCAGCTGACAGGCCTCCGCTCATTAGTGGGGAAACTCTTATTCCACGCGCCCCACGGGCCGATCAATCAGGTCGTCCCCGCAGATCTCATGAGGGTTGCAACTCTTCACCCCGAAGTCCGAACGCCCCTGGGTCGCTGGATTGTCTCTTCCTGGTCCCAAATCCACCTCCCTACCGGTTCCCCATATCCCTTTAACCCGTTTCTTTATCAGAAATATATCTATCTCCTTCTTGAAAACATTTAGTGGCTCAGACTCCACAGCACTATGGGGCAGCGAGTTCCACAAATTCACCACCCTCTGCGAGAAGTAGTTCCTCCTCATCTCAGTTCTAAATCTACTGCCTCTCAAACTATATCTGTGACCTCTCCTTCTAGATTGCTCGACAAGGGGGGGGGGAGATTTGGTCTACATTTACTTTATCAATCCCTTTTATACACCTCGATCAGATCCCCTCTCATCCTTCTAAACCCCAGCGAGTATAAGCCCAGACTGTTTAATCTCTCCTCGTACGTCAACCCCTTCATCCCCGGAATCAATCTGGTGACCCTCCTCTGAACTGCCTCCAATGCCACCACATCCTTCCTCAAATAAGGAGACCAAAACTGGACACAATACTCCAGATGTGGTCTCACCAACACCCTACACAATTGCAACAACGCTTCTCTACTTTTATACTCCAGTCCTTTTGCAATAAACGCTAAAATTCCACTTGCCTTTTTAATTATCTGCTATACCTGCATACTGACTTTGAGATTCATGAACCAATACACCCAAATCCCCATGCCCAGGTGCATTTTGAATCTGTTTTGCATTTAGATGATAATTTGCCTTCCTATTTTAACACCCAAAATGGATAGCCACACATTTATCCACATTAACCTCCATCTGCCAAACTTTGGCCCAATCTCCTAGCTTATCTATATCCACCTGTAAACTCTTTATCGCCTCTTCACTGCCTGCTTTCCCATCTAGTTTAGTATTATCCGCAAATTTTGCTATGTTACCTTCTGTCCCTGCTTGCAGATCGTTTATATAGATTGTAAACAGTTGAGCTCCAAGGACTGCCCCTTACAGCACCCTGTTAGTCAGTCAGCCAGGAGGACCCATTTATCCTAACCCTCTTCTTCTTGTCAGTCAGCCAATCCTCAATCCCATCTAGAACTCTGCCCCCAATCCCTTGCGATCGCATCTTCTGGACCAGTCTTTTATAATTCTTAACTCCACTTTCTGCCTCATCCCCATAACCATTGACACCCTTCCTGACTAAAAAAATCTGTCCATCTCAGCCTTGAACATACGACACAGTAGCACAGTGGTTAGCACGGCTGCTTCACAGCTCCAGGGACCCAGGTTCAATTACAGCTCGGGTGACTGTGCGGAGTCAGCAAGTTCTCCCCATGTCTGCGTGGGTTTCGTCCCTCAGTCTAAAGATGTACAGGTTAGGTGGATTGGCTATGCTAAATTGCCCCTTAGTGTCCAAAAGGTTAGGTCGAGTTACTGGGTTTACACAGATAGGGTGGAGGCGTGGGCTTAAGTAGGGTGCTCTTTCCAAGGGCCGGTGCAGATTTGATGGGCCAAATTGACCTCCTTTTGCACTGTAGGGATGTTTAATGACTCAGTCTCTACAGCTCTCTGCGGTAAAGACTTCCACAGATTCACTGCCCTCAGAGAATAAACGCTTCCTCATCCCGGTCTTAAATGGGTGACCCCTTACTTATGTCCTCAGGGCCCAGACTCTCCCACAAGGGGAAACATCCTCTCAGCATCGACCCTGTCAAACCCCCTGAGAATCCTACATGTCTCAATTCGGTCACCTCTCATTCTTCTAAACTCCAAAGAGCTCAGGCCCAACCTACTCAACCTCACCTCATAAGAAAGTCCCTCCATACCCGGGATCAACCGAGTGAACCTTCTCTGGACTGCCTCCATTGCCAGGATAACTTTCATTGGATAAGGGGGCCAAAACTGTTCACAGTATTCCAGGTGAGGTCTAACTAGTGCCTCGTATCATTTTAGAAGTACTTTCCTATTTTTATACTCCATTCCCTTTGAAATAAAGGCCAACATTCCATTTGCCTTGCCAATTACCTGCTGAGATTGCCTGCTAGCTTCTTGTGATTTATGCACGAGGACCCCCCCAATCCCTCTGTGCTGCAGCTTTCTGCAGTCTCTCTACATTTGAATAATATTCTGCTCCTTTATTCTTCCTGCCAAAGTGCACAACTTCACATTTCCCTACATTATATTCCATCTGTCAAGTTTTTGCCCACTCACCCAATTTGTCCAAATCCCTCTGTGGGCTCTTTCATAGAATTTACAGTGCAGAAGGAGGCCATTCGGCCCATCGAGTCTGCACCCGCCCTGAGAAAGAACACCCTACCCAAGCCCACACCTCCACCCTCTCCCCGTAACCCAACCTTTTTGGACGCGGAGGGCAATTTAGCACCGGCCAATCCGCCTAACCTGCACATCTTTGGACTGCGGGAGGGAACCGGAGCACCCGGAGGAAAACCCACGCAGACACGGGGGGGGGGGGGGGGGAGGACGTGCAGGCTCCGCACAGACAGTGACCCGAGCTGGCGATCGAACCTGGGACCCTCAGGACAACCTGGCCCATGCAAAATGATACAACAGTCTACATACAGCCCTGCCCGGGGCGGGGGGGGGGGAGATCTGTTGAAGACAGGGAAACACCCTGGGCTGGATTATGGTGGCATTTACGTGAGTTTGGGTTGAGTTAGATGGGGTCGGATGAATTGGGTGATGTGGGTTGCAGTGGGTGGAGTTTGACTGGATCAGGTAGACCCCGGCGAGGAGCACAAACCAACACCTTTCCCAGGGCAGTTTGTGAAATGACACTTACACTTTTCCCAGCGCTTGGGGGAAGAAGGGAAGAGGAAAGAGGTGACTGTCCTGAGGAGGAACAGAGGAGCTGGATCAGTGAGAGCTGGATCAGTGAGAGAGAGAGAGAACGCCGGCACTGCGCTCCAGCCCACGCCGCTGCTCCGCCACTCCACTGCTTGCCTTTTCGCCTCTTTCGTTTTTGCTGCCGACGGGGAAATTGCAGAACAGCGGCAGCCGGAATGGGACAAACCAATAATCAAAGTCGAAATGCGATCACGTTCACACGCGCTCTTCCTCTTTCCCCTGCGGCTCTTTGCGAGCGCCGCTGGCGCACCCCGGGGCTGCCTGCGCGCAGGTCAACGTTAAATCGCGGCGGTTGCAAGGGAAATGGTTCCGTCCACTTGTCCCGGTGCCGCACATTTCTGGGCTGCAGCTTTTCTGTGTTGCGGATTCAGGATAGGGGGAACCTCCGCTCTTTCCCTGCTCTGTGTGACTTCCCACTGCTGCATGGTGACAGCTCTGACTCCCTCCCGGGGCCGGATTCTCCCATTCTGAGGCTGTGTCCGGAGCATGGGCGTCATTCTCCGACCCCCCGCCGGGTCGGAGAATGGCCGTTGGCCGCCGTGAATCCCGCCCCCGCCGGTTGCCGAAGTCTCCGAAGGGAGAAAAGTTGGCGGGGCGTTAATCGCGCCGCTGCCGCGGAGAATGGCACGGGTCTGCGCAAGGCAGCCGATTTTCGGCCTGCCGATATTCTCCCTTCCGGATGGGCCGAAGTCCCGTTGACGTGATGACCGTTCACGTCGACGTGAATCAAACCTCCTTTTCATCGGCGTGACCCGGTGCTCCAGGCTCACGCCGACCAGCGAGGAGGTGAGTGACGGCCTGGGGGGTTGGCTCTGGGCAGGAAATGGCGTGGCCGCAGACTGATTGCCTGAGGAGAGGTGTGTCTCGGCTTGTGTGTGTGCGGCGGGGGGGGGGGGGGGGGGCGGTGGTTAGAGTAGGCTGGGCTCCGGGGGAGTGCCGGGAGGGGGTCCGTGCCGGGGTGGAGGTTGGGGGGGGGTCCGTGCTGGGGAGGAGGTTGGGGGTTGGGGAGGGGGTCCGTGCCGGGGTGGAGGTTGGGGAGGGGGTCCGTGCCGGGGTGGAGGTTGGGGAGGGGGTCCGTGCCGGGGTGGAGGTTGGGGGGGGTTCCGTGCTGGGGTGGAGGTTGGGGGGGGTCCGTGCTGGGGTGGAGGTTGGGGGTTGGGGAGGGGGTCCGTGCCGGGGTGGAGGTTGGGGAGGGGGTCCGTGCCGGGGTGGAGGTTGGGGAGGGGGTCCGTGCCGGGGTGGAGGTTGGGGGTTGTGGAGGGGGTCCGTGCCGGGGTGGAGGTTGGGGGGGGGTCCGTGCTGGGGTGGAAGTTGGGGGTTGGGGAGGGGGTCCGTGCCGGGGTGGAGGTTAGGGGTTGGGGAGGGGGTCCGTGCCGGGGTGGAGGTTGGGGGGGGGGTCCGTGCTGGGGTGGAGGTTGGGGGGGGGTCCGTGCTGGGGTGGAGGTTGGGGGTTGGGGAGGGGGTCCGTGCCGGGGTGGAGGTTGGGGGGGGGTCTGTGCTGGGGTGGAGGTTGGGGGGGGGTCCGTGCTGGGGTGGAGGTTGGGGGTTGGGGAGGGGGTCCGTGCCGGGGTGGAGGTTGGGGAGGGGGTCCGTGCCGGGGTGGAGGTTGGGGAGGGGGTCCGTGCCGGGGTGGAGGTTGTGGAGGGGGTCCGTGCCGGGGTGGAGGTTGGGGGGGGTCCGTGCTGGGGTGGAGGTTGGGGGTTGGGGAGGCGGTCCGTGCCGGGGTGGAGGTTGGGGGTTGGGGAGGGGGTCCGTGCCGGGGTGGAGGTTGGGGGGGGGTCCGTGCTGGGGTGGAGGTTGGGGGGGGGTCCGTGCTGGGGTGGAGGTTGGGGGTTGGGGAGGGGGTCCGTGCCGGGGTGGAGTTTGGGGGGGGGTCCGTGCTGGGGTGGAGGTTGGGGGTTGGGGAGGGGGTCCGTGCCGGGGTGGAGGTTGGGGGGGGGGGTCCGTGCTGGGGTGGAGGTTGGGGGGGGTCCGTGCCGGGGTGGAGGTTGGGGGTTGGGGAGGGGGTCCGTGCCGGGGTGGAGGTTGGGGGGGTTCCGTGCTGGGGTGGGTGTTGGGGAGGGGGTCCGTGCCGGGGTGGAGGTTGGGGGGGGGGTCCATGCCGGGGTGGGTGATGGGAGGGCAAATGAGTTGGTCCACCTGGCCAGGTGCCAGCCTCCAACAGTTGGACCCATGCGGTCCATGCCACCTGGCTGGGGGGAGGAGGGGATATGGGCAATGATGACATGTCGTCGTTCCCCTCCCCCCCACCAGGCCGTCATGTTTTCAGACCATCCAGCGATGTTGGCCGCCGTGGTGGCAGCCGCTCATGTCTATGTTGCCCTGGATGAGGAGGAGGAGCAGGAGGAGGAGGAGCGTGCCAGAGAGGCGGCGCAGGCTGCCGCAGAGGGGCAGGCGGCAGCCGCCCAGGCTGGAGGGACACCTGACCGACAGGACGAGGAGGGGGAGGAGGACGTCGCGGCCCCACGGCAACGGAGGCACCCGAGGGCGCCCCGTGTGTACCGGCCCCGGCAGTCATACCAGGACCTCACGGACCGGGAATGCAGGAGGAGACTCCGGATGAGCCGGGAAACCGTGGCACACATCTGCCACCTGCTGGCCCACCTGTCACCGCGTGGCACTGGCGGGGGACACCCTCTCCCCGTGTCCGTCAAGGTTACGGTGGCCCTGAACTTTTATGCAACGGGGTCATTCCAGGCACCGAGTGGGGACCTGTCCGGCATATTGCAGACATCGGTGCATCGGTGCATCCGGGAAGTGACAGATGCCCTTTATGCCATGGCGCACCGCTACATCCGCTTCCCCGTGGACCGGGCCAGCCAAGATGCCCGGGCCGTGGGCTTCTCTGCCGTTGCCGGGTTCCCCATGGTCCAGGGCGCGATCGATGGGATGCACGTCGCCATGCGGCCACCTGCAGATAACAGGGCCGTGTTCACTAATAGGAAGGGGACCTATTCGATGAACGTACAGGTGGTCTGCGACCACCGCATGATGATCCTGCACGTCTGCGCCCGTCACCCAGGCAGTGTACACGACTCATTCGTGTTGTCGCGGTCATCCATCCCCGGCATGTACGAGGGACGCCATCCCCGGCTGAGGGGCTGGTTGCTGGGCGACAGGGGCTACCCATTGCGATCGTGGCTGATGACGCCTATACGGAGGCCACGCAATGAGGCGGAGAACCGCTACAATGATGCCCATGTAGCGACAAGGGGAGTGATCGAGAGGTGCTTTGGCGTGCTGAAGATGCGTTTCAGGTGCCTGGACCTCTCTGGGGGCGCCCTCCAGTATCGGTCAGATAGGGTCGGCCGCATCATTGTGGTGTGCTGCGTCCTGCACAACATAGCCCAGCAGAGGGGCGATGTGCCGCAGGCAGAGGAGGGCGGAGTGGAGGAGCAGCAGGAAGAGGCCCAGTCCTCCCCAGATGAGGGGGATGGGGGCAATGGTCAGGGCAGACGGGGTAGACACAGACGGGTGGCTGTCCACCGTTACCGGCTGGCCCAGCGGGCACGGGACAGACTGATAGACGCCCGCTTCACTGACTAGATGGGCGTGGGAATCGGGTAGTATGGCCACAGACCGCACACCATGACAACAGCCGACCACCCACACCCCCCACCCATCCACCCACCCAGCACCCTCACCCCCCTCCCCAACCCCACACACCCCACCCGCATGCACACCACCCCCCCCCACTCCCAATTGCCGATCCACCGGCGGCACAACGGGCCGGGCTCACCCAGTTGCGGGTGGACGCGTGTCTATCGCAGGCCATGGAGGATGATGACAACCCGCCCTGCGATGAGCTCCTGGCTCCACATCGTTGGACTATGTCTGACCCATGGCCACAGTACCACCATCCACCCGGACCATCCCTGCATGCGGCTGTGACACTGCAGCGCACGGTCCCGTCCTCTGCCCGGGGGATGTTGATGGCGGCCCAGGGGGAAGGGGGCAGACTCACCTGGGGCTGAGGTAAGACCACCCCTCACACACACACTTGCGCTCAACGTACATGACACCCCCGCACACTTTGGACAGAGCACAAAGGCAGCTTCGGTAGGTGTAACATTGACTTTAATAACCAAAGGAGTTCATGCACGTGCCCTTGCGCCTAAAACTCATCTATGCCCTGCACCCGTGCCAACTTACTCAGTGTCTAATTGTTTGGCCTTACGGGCCCTTTGACTACGTCTACGTGGTTCCCCAGACGGTACAGCAGAACTGGAGGTGGACTCCTGTGATTCCTGCCCTCTGACACTGGATCCCTTTGGCGGCCGTTTCCTGGGGCGTCCTGGCCTAGATGGGCCAGGCTGCGGCCCGGGCGACTGGGATGGCGAGCTGCCAGCCTGTCCTGCCCGTTGCCCACCCGATGCACCTGGGACGGAAGGGGGGGAGTCCGAGGTGTCGCGGTGTACCGGGACCTCCCCTACAGAGGGAGCCGGGACGGACCACACCACCTCCTCCTCCCTCGGGGTGCCCGATGGCCCCCAGGCCTCTACATGGGTGGGGGATGCGAACGGACTGGCCATCCGACGCGCCCCCGACATCTGGCGTTGCCAGTCCTGGAGGCCCGTGCTGGTATCGACAGGGGTCTGCAGGTTTGCAGCCATGGAGCCCAGGGGGTTGTCGAACCCTGTCTGCGACAGTGCGACGCCAGCTCGCACATGGCCACTGGCGCCGATGCCCTCAGCGATGGCCTGCTGAGACTGGGCCATGGCCTGCAGAGACTGGGCCATGGCCTGCAGAGACTGGGCTATGGCCTGCTGAGACTGGGCCATGGCATGCTGAGACTGGGCTATGGCGTTGAGCGCCTCTGCCATCTGGCGCTGGCACTGGCTCATGGCCTCCTGTGAGAGGGCAGCCATTTCCTGGGCCACAGACGCCGCCTGCACGGAAGGCCCCAGGCCTCGCAAACCGTTCCCCATGTCTGACACCGTCGCACCCATTGCCTCCACCGCGGACGCCACCCGTGCGGTGTCAGCCTGGGTGGCACGCATGACCGGGACCACTCCCAGCTCCTGGACGCGGGTGGACTCCTCCACCTGCGACCGCAGCCGCCGCAAGCCACCCGTCACCCTATTCGCTCGTCTCCGTGTCGGTGGTTGCATCGGATCTATGTGTGGGTGTGGTAACTGCAGGAACCCGGGATCCATCTGGGCGGCAGATGTTCGCTTGGCCTGGGCTGCCCTCCGACCGCCCGGTCCCTCTGCTGCTCCTACCTCCACCTGCTGTACCGGGACGGCTGTGTTGTGCGCACCAGTGAGTGTACCAGACGCCTCATCACTAAAGTGCCCAACCGTGGTGAGTGTTTCTGCGATGGTGGAGGGTGTTGGTGACAGCAGTGGCGTTGTGTCGTGCTCTTCGTCCCACTCTGAGTCCATGGCACTTTGGGGTGGGGGTTCGTCTCCACCCATCCACTCTGAGTCACTGTCCGGTATTTCGTCTTCCCGGGTAGGGGTGTCCTGGGTAGTGCTGTCCCGGGTAGTGCTGTCCCGGGTAGTGCTGTCCTGGGTAGTGCTGTCCCGGGTAGTGGTGTCCCGGGTAGGGGTGTCCTGGGTAGTGGTGTCCCGGGTAGGGGTGTCCTGGATAGTGGTGTCCTGGGTAGTGGTGTCCTGGCTCGGATGTGACGGGGGCCTGTGGCTGCCCCCCTCATCGCTGAGTGGTCGCTCCCGCACGTGACGGGGGTGTCGTCTCCCTGTTGCTCCAGGTCTCTCCGTCTCCCGTGGTCTCCGAGGGGCATCCTGCGGGCGTCGCATGCTGGAGGGTTCGGGTCTCTCCGTCTCCCGTGGTCTCCGAGGGGCATCCTGCGGGCGTCGCATGCTGGAGGGTTCGGGTCTCTCCGTCTCCCGTGGTCTCCGAGGGGCATCCTGCGGGCGTCGCATGCTGGAGGGTTCGGGTCTCTCCGTCTCCCGTGGTCTCCGAGGGGCATCCTGCGGGCGTCGCATGCTGGAGGGTGCGGGTCTCTCCGTCTCCCGTGGTCTCCGAGGGGCATCCTGCGGGCTGTCTGCATCTGCGGGGATGGGTGCCTGGATGTTTGGTCCTGCGATACACAATGAAGCATGCATGGTTAGACATCAGGCAGTGATCAGGTGATACGGGAGAGGGGGATATAGGGGAGGGGGGATATGGGGACGGGCTGTTGGTGGCTCACTTGCTCGTGGGGCCCCGACCTCTGCATCAGCAACCTCCCGGTCCTCAGGTCCGCCAGCCAGTTCCAGGGCCCTTTCCTCGTGTACGGTCAGTGGCCTCTCATCAGCGGGCCCTCCTCCAGTCCTCACATGCTCCCTATTGTTGTGTGCGCGCTTCTCCTGGGGGGGGGGGGGGGGGGGGGTGGCAGGGGTAAAAGGCAACAGTGTTAGGCAGGTATATGAATGCACGCCATCGGTTGCGCGTGCATTGCAGAGGTTAAGGTTAGGGCTGGATTCACTTGGGGATATGGGGGATATGGGGGAGGGGGGGATATGGGGAAGGGGGGATATAGGGGAGGGGGGATATGGGGGAGGGGGGATATGGGGGAGGGGGGGGATATGGGGGAGGGGGGGGATATGGGGGAGGGGGGATATGGGGGAGGGGGGGGATATGGGGGAGGGGGGGATTTGGGGGAGAGGGGATATGGGGGACGCTCACCCTGCCTGCTCTGACGAGGTCGTTCACCTTCTTGTGGCACTGGGTGCCTGTCCGTGGTGTCAGGGCCACAGCGGTGACGGCCTCTGCCACCTCCCTCCACAGATGCCGGCTGTGGCGTGGGGCAACTCTGCGGCCGTGCCCGGGATACAGGGCGTCCCTCCTCTGCTCCACCGCATCCAGGAGCGCCTCCACATCGCGTGACTCGAACCTCGGGGCTGAGCGACGGCCAGCCATCCAGTCGGGTGTTGCGGTCGGCTGTTTCGGTCGGGTGGGGGGGGAGCTGCGCGGCCTTATGAGCCGTCACGCCGTGCAGCGCGTATGACGCTGCACGGCGTGAACCACTGCGCAAGCGCGAATCCCGTTACGTCGCTGCTAGCCCATTTCGGGCCGCAGACTATCGGCCCATTTTTATGACGTGACGCAAGTGGGATTTGCGCCGTTTTTTGCGCCGATCGGCGGAGTTTCCGCCGATAACGGAGAATTTCGCCCCATGTGTCTAGTTTTACCATGAAAAGGTCAGCGGCTCCGCCGCACCCAGCGTTCCCGACAGAATCAGCCGGAGAATTGCCGGGTCCGTGGCCGCGCACGACCACGCCGCCGACCTTCAGCGTGGCGCCGGCGGCTCGCGCGGACCCGGCCTGCCAGATCGTGTCCCTCTATAACCCCCCCCCACTCGCCACCCCCGGACCAACCCCAACCAGTCCCCCCAGCTCCCGCTGAAGCCCCCACAGCCAACGGAACGGCTCCACCCCCCCCACCCCCGAACGGCCACACGAGGACCCCGAATACTGAGAGGACACGTGACCGGCGCCGTCGGGAAGTCGGCCCATCAGGGGCGGAGCATCGGAAGGGGGGGGGGTGTCAGGTGACGTCCTGAGACAGTCCCAATGGCGTGCGGCGTACTCAGCGATTACACCGTTTTTGAGGGGGCGGAGCGTCCGAAAAATGTTGCCGCTGACGGGCTAGTACCGACACCAGGCGGAACACAATCGATTCCAATGGAAAAACGGTGCGGGCTTCGCCGGGTCCGTGATTGACACTCGGGAGGCTGACAACCTCGCAGTTTATGCTGCATTTTCAGTTGCACCATATGGGCTCACATAAGCCTCCCCTTTCCGAGCACACCCAGACAAGTGATCACACCCACTTGTGTCATGTAGATGTGGTGTTGGCCATAATGTGACATAGGACCCTGACCGTCCACAACAATGTTTTCAACTCGAAAGAGATGATTAGGCTTTTCCCCTTCCTTCAGGGCGAAATAACACAAAGCCAACCCTGGCGCTGCTCTTCTCTGAATGGCCCTCATGCTTCACTCAGTACACCTGCCTCAGCCCTTTGATTTTGCAGATATCAGTGGGAACTTGGTGAGTGGCTATATCTCTAAGATATTTATCAGGGACCCAGGAGGGAATCTCCTTTCAACAATCCTCTGGAAGTTGCCATGGGCCTGCTCCACGAACCATGAGCCATACCTTGTGCAAACGTCATTTTCAGCAGAGATATTTCTCTCTCTTCGCCTCATTCCTGTGGGGTGGGGTGGGGGGGGGGCGGGCATGTTTTTCCAATACCCCACCTCATTCCGCGACGGTCACAATCTGTTCCCCCTCATTCTGTTCCACGACATTCATCCCATTTAATGTTTACTGTGCTCTGCTTCTAACAGTTTTGTGTAAAGTATCTAAATCTAGATTATTTATGAGTGATGTCCTGGTGTTAAATATAGCTGCCACGTGACGCACCGAGCTACGTCTGACCTGTCCATGAGAGTGAGGGTTCGATGGATTCCTTGAACCCTCATACAGATTAATGGGTTCATCCTCATCAAGCGCAGCGCTAGTTCAAGCCCAAAATTCCCTCAATACCTGATGCAGCATTAAGTTCTGCAATGCTCCTGTTTGATGTTTATTCCATGAAGGTAGTCCCATGTCCACTAAATTTATCATCTCGGATACTACCCCACGATGTACATCGCAATATAGTACCGTTCGTATGAGTACAACAATTAGTTCGTTCTTTGGGCCTCTGATATGTCTGGGGCATGTTGTGCGGGGAAAGGCTGCAGTATCATCTGGTCACTTATGCATCCTTCCCACTGCTTTGGAAGAGGGTGTGACAAAAGCCCTCATATGGATTAGCAAAGTCTTCACCATGCACCCCCCCCCCCCCAAAGTTTTTTATAAGGAGCAGAACAAAGACATCACCATTATGCAGTGTCCTCAGTTCAAACTCTAGGCAGGAGGTGGTGGTGCAGTGATATTGTCACTGGACCAGAGACCCAGGGTGAGGCTCTGGGGGCACCGTACATCATTACTTGAATAAAACCGATGTACAGGGGTACGGGGGAAAGGCAGGGGAGTGGCGCTAAACCATGAGGCTCGTTTGGAGAGCTGGTGCAGACAGGATGGGCCGAATGGCCTCCATCAGCGCCGTAACAATCCACTGATTCTATGAACTGGGCTTTAGGCTTCAAACGTGTGGGTTTTTTTTTTCACCTCCCCCCAAGGACAGCATGGTGACGCAGTGGTTAGCACTGCTGCCTCAGGGCAGCACGGTGGCGCAGTGGTCAGCACTGTTGCCTTGGGCGTGGCACGGTGGCGCAGTGGTCAGTACTGTTGCCTTGGGGCGGCACGGTGGCGCAGTGGTTAGCACTGCTGCCTACGGCGCTGAGGACCCGGGTTCGATCCCGTGCACATTCTCCCCGTGTCTGCGTGGGTTTCACCCCCACAGCCCAAAGATGTGCAGAGTAGCTGGTTTGGCCACGCTAAATTGCCCCTTAATTGGAAAAAATAATTGGGTACTCTAATTTTTTTTTTTAATAGACTGCTGCCTCACGGCGCTGAGGAACCGGGTTCGATCCCGGCCCCGGGTCACTGTCTGTGTGGAGTTTGTACAGTCTCCCCGTGTCTGCGTGGGTCTCACCCCCACAACCCAAAGATGTGCAGAGTACATTGGCCATGCTAAATTGTCCCTTAATTGGAAAAGAAAGGAATTGGGTACTCTTAAAAAAAAAATGTTTGCGTTTTTCCCGATAACTGCCGCAGATTTCGGAAGGTTTTGCTCGGAATTTTAAGAGCTCTGATGGTTCTCCAGAAAAAAAGAACCTTTTAAATGAAATGTCTCTAATCCGAATTGCAAATGTCATCCACACAAACGACAAATCCATTTATTCCGCACACAAGCAGAGGAAAATAGCACAAGCTTGGAAAAATGCACAAATTACATTACATGACTTGCCTTCTTTCTTTAAGCTTCTGATGTGCCTGTAATTAAAACTCAAAACAAAGATAATTCCCAAGAAGTAAAACTCCACGTACTTAGCCCAAAACAAAAGGCAGCCTGTAAACTTTCACACTAAAGGAATGTAATTGGTGCTTTGCCTTTGCAGTTTATGAAATATCAAATGACGGTCTCTGCTGCTGCAGCTTCTTAAAAAAGGCAGAACATTGAAAATAAGTTTACTTTTCCCCACAACCCTTCTTTTATCTGGGAGAGATAACACAGCTTCACTTCACAGGTGGCATTTTCCCAAATCCGCGCAGGGCGCTGGAACAGGCAAGAAAAGTTGTGTGAAACTCCCCCCCGGTTCATGACTGCCTCCCCCTGGTTAAACGGCACTCTGTGTGATTTCAGAGTGCTGAGCGGACGGGGGCTCAACGCACCGGCAAAACCGGGATTCAGAGACAGGGGTACCCTTCTAAAAAAGTGCGCCCCGATCTCAAAGTTAACTCCTTGGCAGGAGTAATTCACAGGTCCCCGAGCAAGACTTCAAAGTGCATAGAACTACATAGTACGTAGAACATATAGTGCAGAAGGAGGCCATTCGGCCCATCGAGTCTGCACCGACCCACCTAAGCCCTCATTTCCACCCTATCCCCGTAACCCAATAACCCCTCCTAACCTTTTTGGTCACTAAGGGCAATTTAGCACGGCCAATCCACCTAACCTGCACGTCTTTGGGCTGTGGGAGGAAACCGGAGCACCCAGATGAAACCCACGCAGACACGGGGAGAACGTGCAGACTCCAAAGATGTGCAGGTTAGGTGGATTGGCCATGCTAAATTGAGCCAAGTGGGGTTTTGGGGATAGTGTGGGGTGCTCTTTCAGAGGGTAGGTATACTCGATGGGCTGAATGGTCTCCTACTGCACTGTAGGGATTCTATGATTGTATGATTCTTTAAGTATATAAAGAGGAAGAGAATAGCTAAAGTAAATGTTGGCCCTTTAGAGAACGATACTGGCGAGGTAACAATGGGAAACACAGAGACGGCGGAGGCACTGAACCAATATTTCGCCTCTGTCTTCATGGTAGATGATAATTTTTAAAAATTAAATTATAGTTAATGCAAGGAACTTGGTACAATAACCATCACTAGGAAGAAGGTATTGAATGGAATTAAAGGCAGATAAGTCTCCAGGACCTGATGGCCTGCATCCTACGGTAATAAAGGCAGCACGGTAGCACAGTGGTTAGTATTATGGCTTCACAGCTCCAGGGTCCCAGGTTCATTTCCCGGCTTGGGTCACTGCCTGTGAGGAGTCTGCACATTCTCCCCGTGTCTGCGTATGTTTCCTCCGGGTGCTCCGGTTTTCTCCCACAAGTCCCAAAAGACTTGCTGGTAGGAGAATTGGACATTCTGAATTCACCCTCTGTGTACCGAACAGTGTTGCTAACTTTTGCCTTAGTTTAATTGCTCTGTTTTATCACCTTTGCTCGAGTCGCCAGGTATCTTTATGATACCGCCACGTGGTTCAAGTCCGAGTAATGATCAATAATCCAATACACCGATTAGTAAGATTTAAATCAAAGCACATTTATTATACACAGTAATCACTACTCATGTACAAATTCTACGTCTAAGCTACTTCTACAACTAACAGGCCTATACTTAACTTGGAACTGGCCCACCAGGTCAGGGAAACAAATGGCCTTTCGTTCGGGTTCTGAGCCTGCGGGATTCGAAGTTAGTACAGATTGGTAGCTAGGAGCGCCTATCTCGTTGCGAGCGTTGAAGTAAGACTTACAGTTTTTGAGCAGCTGTTGAAGAGTTAAGCGAGCTGGAAGAGAGCTGGAAGAGGGCTGGAAGAGAGCACCTTGAACTTGGGGCTCAATTCTTATAGTCCCCAGGGGCTTCCCGCCTTTCGGGGCGGACCCTGTACCTGGTCCCAAGTGATTGGACTTTGTCCCAATCACTTGGTTCGATTTTCTCCAATGCTGGAGCGGTTCCCTGATCGATGGGCGGTCTTGAGGTGGTCGTTCACCTCCCTTTGTGTAGGCTCCTGCTGGCGCCGAAGAGTCTGGGTTGGCTTTATGTGTCTAAATGTTGCTCATTGTTCCCGGGGATTGCTCATTAGTATGCAGATGGCTGGTGTTTTGTTATGCTGATGGTTGCTGGTATCGATCTTGACTGGCCTTTCCAGAGGTAAATACACAGTCAACCTGCAGCTGCTCGTTTTTGTCCTGTTGGCTGACTTTCCCATCAGCCTTTGCCGTTCGCCATTTTAAATCGAGAGTTAGCCATTTTAAGTGGCTACAACAGGCGCCAGAATGTGGCAACTAGTGGCTTTTCACAGTAACTTCACTGCAATGTAAGGTTACTTGTGACAATAGAGATTATTAATTATTATTAATGGAGGTGGCATCAGAGATAGTGGATACATTGCTTGTGATATTTCAAAAGTCCCTGGATTCTGGAAGGGTAGCCCCCTCAAGGTAGGTGAATAGATGTAAAAAAAAAATTTTTAAGGAAAGTTTGGCGTGAAACGTCAGCGTTTTTAAGCCGGCGTGGGGACATAGCCCCATTTCTGAAGAATCCAGCCCCGCATCTGGAGTATTGTGTCCAGTTTTGGCCTCCTTATTTGAGGAAGGATGTGGTGGCATTGGAGGCTGTTCAGAGGAGGTTCACCAGATTGGTTGCGGGGATGAAGGGGTTGGATTATACTGGAGGAGAGATTAAACAGTGTGGGCTCATACTCGCTGGGGTTCAGAAGGATGAGAGGGAATCTGTTTGAGGGTTATAATGGGCGGGATTCTCCGACCCCCCGCTGGGTCGGAGAATCCCCGGGGTAGCGGCGCAAACACCACCCCGCTGCTCCAATGCCGACTGACGCATTCTCCGGCGCCTGTTTTCGGGCGGGCGCGGGACCACGCCACGCCGGTCAGGGGCCGCTGGCAACCCCCCCCCCACCCGGCAATTCTCCGCCGAGCGGCCGTCGGTTTCTGGCCCGCCGGCGTGGATTGAACTTGGTCCCACAAGGCGGGACCTGGCTGGTAGGCCGACTGGTGCGGTCCTCGGGGGGGCCCCGTGGGATCCAGCCCTGGAGGGGGCGGGGGGGGGGCCACGGTGGCCCGGCCCGCAATCGGGGCCCACCGATCCGTGGGCGGGCCTGTGCCATGGGGGCACTCCATCTTTCCGTGCCGGTCCCTGTAGAGCACCGCCATGGCCAGCGCATGCCCCAGAATACGCCGGCCGGTCTGCGCAAGCACTAACTCACGCAGTCCCTCCTTTGCCGGCCTAGCCCCCGGAAGTGCAGAGAATTCCGCAACTTCCGGTTGGCCCAACGCCAGAGTGGTTTGCGCCGTTCCTGGCCCCGGCGTCGGGGCAATTCGCCGATTGCGGTGAATCCTGCCCGTATACTTAAAGGGATTGATAAAGTAAACTTAGACCAAATGTTCCCCCTTGTGGGGCAATACAGAATGAGAGGTCATAGATATAGGCTGAGGCAGTAGATTTAGAACTGAGATGAGGAGGAACTACTTCTTGCCAAGGGTGGTGAGATTGTGGAACTCGCTCCCCATAGTGCGGTGGAATCTGAATCAATAAATGGTTTCAAGGGAGAGATAGATATATTTCTGATTTTAAAAACGGGTTAAAGGGATATGGGGAACAGGTGGGGAGGTGGATTTGAGACCAGGAAGAGATCAGCCGAGAACTGAGTGAATGGCGGAGTAGGCTCGAGGGGCTGAATTCCCTACTTCAGATCCTAATACCTATGTTCCTATGTTCCTATATGGAATTAAAAGCCCCCCACCCCCACACGGACACCTCCCACGGATATGAGCCCCCCCCACCACGGATATAGGAACCCTCCCAGGGACAAGGGAAATACCCCCCAACCCTCGCACACAGAAGGACAAGTACCCCACCACTGAAAGATCGGGTCACCCACCCCACACCACACCCACCAGGGTGACCCGAACCTGATCACATCACCAGTAGGGGGCGGGGGAGATGGCAAACTGAGATCTTGCCAGTGCAAATCCCGTTATGGCCCTCTCGCTAGATTTGGCAGCCGTAACGGGATTTGCACCCGCGGGGAATGGGCCTTCTAAATTTCAGACATAATTGACACAGGCGCACTCAGCAATCACATCCGCACTTTCATATTTCCACACACCCTAGAAATACAAATTCCTATAATGAGTTCTAAACTCAAAGTGCCAAGGAACACAATAAAGATTATGCACGTACATTATTATCAGGAACTTCCTTTGCATTCTCCAATCTTGCAAAATGTGTCTTATATTCTTAAACTCAAAATAGAAGCAGGCAAGATAAATAAATTACAATTCACCTTTCCTTCAGCTGCTTTTAGTTTTGTTTTTAACAACCCCGACCCTTCCAAAGCTTCTCGATGCAACTGGAGGCACAGATCCCGTCTCACAGGTGCCACAGGTGGCGATACGACACTCTTTCAATTTTCCTTACAGTCAGGGCATTCCCAGGGTGGCCCCAACGCACATACTATTCCCCTCTGCACCTGATGCTGACTGTTAATACATTGACTCTCCAGGGACCGACTTAACAACCTTTCTCTTTCCAGCTCAAATCTTTCTCTGCCCTGTTTCATTAACCCTTTTGCATCTGCCTCACAGTCACTCTCTCTCGTCACTCTCTCCGCAAGCACCCGCCTGACTTACTGCCTCATATCTCCCACCCTGCTGCCAAGCTGCTGTTCCCAAGGCTCGCCTGCAGGGGGATCCCAGTGTCGACTGTGCAGCCCTGCCTACCAGTGCATTCCCCCTCCAGGATAATTTGCACCCACCTCTGGTTTAGGGGCAATTTCCCTGCCACACGTTTCATGACGGATCCATCAAAAGTTCGTTTTGCCATTTCTCTACCTTTCGGGGTCCTGTCGTGGTCGCCATAAATCTGTAAGACTCTTAAACAAGGGGATTTCACTTCCCTGCAAGTTACAGAACCCGTACTTGGGGTATTATCATAACTATCAGCACTGCAAGGGTTAATGAATTGTCGAGAGTAGCCACTAGAGGGAGCTACAGTTACAACTATATGAGGCAGTGATGCTAAGCCTTGTGGGCGAGTGTGTGCAGGAGTTTGCTAGTGAGAGTCAGAAGTGCAGATAGTGTAAGTGAGAGCAGATCATAGTTTAAACCAGTAATGAGATTGGCTGTAGATGAGTGTCGTTTAAATGTTATTAATCAATTGTGTATTCTTTAAGAGTGCGTGTTGAATCCAAGTTATTAGTGTTAATAAATTTATAGATTTGTTCAAATTAAAGCTATTTTGTGGTCTTTGTGAACACTATGCCAACCAGCCTGAAATAAGCAACACAAGAACAACTAAGTACAAAATGACACGAAACAAACTCTGAATACAATTGGAACATTTTTAGTAACCCACTAAGCAATAATATATACTTACAACACACATTGCTTGGTAAGACCCGTGTGCAGGAGTTCATTCCCAGATGGTCAGGCCGTTGAACGGATTCTACCCCAGGACGTCCCTGACTGTGGAAAGAAGGTCCTTGTGGGCTGTGGTTTTCAAGCCTTTTCTGACCCTCCTCCCTTTGACATATAAGGTAATACCTCGAATCAGGCCACCAAACTGAATTCCGGAGCTGCGATCATGTCCTCAGTCAGAATTCTTCGACCGTCATCCCGGATCGGTGGCACAGTGGTTAGCACTGCTGCCTCACAGCTCCAGGGATCCGGGTTCGGTTCCGGCCTTGGTGAGTGTCTGTGCAGAGTCTGCACGATCTCCCCGTGTCTGCATGGGTTTCCTCCGAGTGCTCCGGTTTCCTCCCACAGTCCAAAGATGTGCAGGTGGGCTGGCCATGATAAATTGCCCTTAGTGTCCAAAAAGGTCAGGTGGGTTAAGGCCATAAAACCATAAGACATCGGAGCAGAATTAGACCACTTGGCCCATCGAGTCTGCTCCGCCATTCAATCATGGCTCATATTTTATCATCCCTATTCTCTTGCCTTCTCCCCATAACCCCTGATCCCCTTATTAATCAAGAACCTATCTATCTCTGTCTTAAAGACACTCAGTGATTTGGCCTCCACAGCCTTCTGCGGCAAAGAGTTCCACAGATTCACCATCCTCTGGCTGTAGAAATTCCTCCTCATCTCTGTTTTAAAGGATCGTCCCTTTAGTCTGAGATGTTGTCCTCTGGTTCTAGCTTTTCCGACAAGTGGAAACATCCTCTCCACGTCCACTCTATCCAGGCCTCGCAGCATCTTGTAAGTTTCAATAAGATCCCCTCTCATCCTTCTAAACTCCAACGAGTACAGCCCAGAGTCCTCAAACGTTTCTCATATGACAAGTTCTTCATTCCAGGGATCATTCTTGTGAACCTCCTCTGGACCCTTTCCAAGGCCAACACATCCTTCCTTAGATATGGGGCCCAAAACTGCTCACAATACTCCAAATGGGGTCTGACCAGAGCTTCATACAGCCTCAGAAGTACATCCCTGGCCTTGTATTTGAGCCCTCTTGACATGAATGCTAACATTGCATTTGCCTTCTTAACTGCCGACTGAACCTGCACATTAACCTTAAGGGAATCGTGAACAAGGACTCCCAAGTCCCTTTGTGCTTCTGCTTTCCGAAGCATTTCCCCATTTAGAAAATAGTCTGAACCTAAATTCCTCCTTCCAAAGTGCATAACCTCACACTTTTCCACGTTGTATTTCATTTGCCACTTCATTGCCCACTCTCCTAGCCTGTCAAAGTCCTTCTGCAGCCCCCTTGCTTCCTCAATATTACCTGTCCCTCTACAGATCTTTGTATCGTCTGTAAACTCAGCAACAGTGCCTTCAGTACCTTCTTCCAGATCATTAATGTATATTGTGAAACGTTGTGGTCCCAGCACAGACCCCTGAGGCGCACCACTAGTCGCCGGCTGCCATCCTGAAAAAGACCCCTTTATCCCCACTCTCTGCCTTCTGCCAGTCAGCCAATCCCCTATCCATGCCAGGATCTTACCCTGAACACCATGAGATCTTAACTTATTTAACAGTCTCCTATGCGGCACCTTGTCAAAGGCCTTCTGGAAATCTAAATATATCACGTCCATTGGTTTTCCTTTGTCTAACTTCCTTGTTACCTCCTCAAAGAACTCTAACAGATTTGTCAGACACAACCTCCCTTTGACAAAGCCGTGCTGACTCAGTCCTATTTTATCAAGCACTTCCAAGTGCTTCGCGATCTCATCTGTAATAACAGACTCTAAAATCTTACCAATTACCAAAGTCAGGCTTATCAGCCTATAATATCCCGTCTTCTGCCTCCCTCCCTTCTTAAACAATGGTGTTACATTAGCCACCTTCCAGTCCTCTGGGACCCTTCCTGCCTCCAGTGATTCCTGAAAGATCATCACTAATGCCTCCACAATTTCCTCAGCTATCTCTTTTAGGATCCTGGGGTGTAGTCCATCCGGTCCAGGTGACTTATCCACCTTCAGACCTTTCAGTTTCCCCAGAACCTTCTCCTTAGTAACGGTCACTGCACTCACCTCTGCCCCCTGATTCTCCTGGAGCTCTTCCACCGTGAAGACTGATGCAAAGTAACGATTGAGTTCGTCTGCCATTTCTTTGTTTCCTAATATTACTTCTCCAGCCACATTTTCCACTGGTCCAATGTCTATTTTTGCCTCTCTCTTGCCTTTTATATATTGAAAAAATCTTTTCCTATCTTCTTTTATATTACTAGCTAGTTTGCACTCGTACTTCATCTTCTTCCCCCTTATTGCTTTTTTAGTTGTCCTCTGCTCGCTTTTAAAGGCTTCCCAATCCTCTGGTTTCCCACTAATTCTCGCCACTTTGAATGTTTTTCTTTAGCCTTTATGCTGTCCTTGACTTCTCTCGTCAGCCATGGATGCCTTGTCCTCCCCTGAGCATGTTTCCTCCTCCTTAGGATGAATTTCTGTTGTGCCTCCGGAAAACTCCTGCCATTGCTGTTCCACTGTCTTCCCTGCTAAGATCCTTTTCCAATCAACTCTGGCCAGCTCCTCCCTCATGTCTTTGTAGTTACCCTTATTTAATTGTAATACCGTTACATCTGATTGCAGCATCTCCCTCTCAAACTGCAGGGTAAATTCTATCATATTGTGGTCACTGCTCCCTAAGGGTTCCTTCACCTTAAGTTCCCTAATCAAGTCTGCCTCATTACACATCACCAAATCCAGAATTGCCTGTTCCCTCGTAGGCTCTGTCACAAGCTGCTCCAAAAAAAATCTCTTAGACATTCCACAAATTCCATTTCTTGGGATCCACTACCAACCTGATTTTCCCAGTCCACCTGCATATTGAGGTCCCCCATGATTATTGTAATATTGCCCTTTTTGCATGCCTTTTCTATCTCCTGATTTATTTTCTGCCCCACATCCTGGCTACTGCTAGGGGGCCTGTACATAACTCCCATCAGGGTCTTTTTACCTTTGCGATTCCTCAACTCTATCTACAGAGATTCTATGCCTTCTGATCCTATATCGCTCCTTGCTATCGATTTAACTTAATGCCTTACTAACAATGCAACCCCGCCCCCTTTGCCCATCTGTCTGTCCTTTCGATAGGACACATATCCCTGGATATTTAGATCCCAGCCCTGATCCCCTTGCAGCCACGTCTCTGTGATGCCCACAACATTGTACCAGCCAATTTCAATGTGCGCAACAAGCTCATTTACCTTGTTCCGTACACTGCGCGCATTTGGGTACAACACCCTCAATCCTGCATTGGCCACCTGCCTTTGCACACTCTCCTCAGTCACTGTACCCTGTACTGTGGCCCTTTTTGATTTTTGACTATGGCTTCTCTGCCTTACACTTTCCCCCTTACTGCTTTTTGTTTCTGGCCCCGTTTTATTTCCCTCTGACTTCCTGCATTGGTTCCCATCCCCCTGCCACATTAATTTAAACTCTCCCCAACAGCACTAGAACCTAGGACAGCGGTTCCAGTCCTGCCCAGGTGCAGACCGTCCGGTTTGTACATCCCACCTCCCCCAGAACCAGTTCCAATGCCCCAGGAATTTGAATCCCTCCCTCTTGCACCATCTCTCGAGCCACGCATTCATCCTATCTATCCTGACATCCCTACTCTGGCTAGCTCGTGGCACTGGCAGCAATCCTGAGATTATTACCTTTGATGTCCTACATTTTAGTTTAACTCCTAACTCCCTGAATTCAGCTTGTCGGGCCTCATCCCATTTTTTACTTCTATCGTTGGTGCCTATGTGCACCACGACAGCTGGCTGTTCACCCTCCCCCCCCCCCCCCCCCCCCCACCTCCCCAGCATATCCTGCAGCTGCTCCGAGACATCCTTGACCCTTGCACCAGGGAGGCAACATACCATCCTGGAGTCTCAATTGCATCCGCGGAACCGCTTGTCTATTCCCCTTACGATTGAGTCCCCTATCACTATAGCCCTGCCATTCTTCTTCCTGCCCTCCTGTGGAGCAGAGCCAGCCACGGTGCCATGAACCTGGCTGCTGCTGCCTTCCCCTGGTGAGCCAACTCCCTCAACAGTATCCAAAGCGGTATATATGTTTTGCAGGGAGATGACCGCAGGGGACACCTGCACTGCCTTCCTACTCTTGCTCTTTCTTTTGGTCACCCATTTTCTGTCTCCCTCAGTAATTTTAACCTGCGGTGTGACCAACTCGCTAGACGTGCTATCCACGACGTCCTCAGCATCGCGGATGCTCCAAGTGAGTCCACCCGCAGCTCCAGAGCCATCAAGCGGTCTAACAGGAGCTGCAGCTGTATTCACTTCTTGTACATGAACGAGCCAGGGTCAGTGGACGTGTCCCTGAGCGCCCACATTGCACACAAGGAGCATGACACGGGTCTGGGATCTCCTGCCATGTCTCAAACCTTCGGTTAACTTATACGACAACAATTCCAAAAACGAAAGAAAAATTAAATAAATAAATTAGACAATGAAAAGAAAAACTACTTACCAGTCACTTACCAGGGATAAAAAGCACCTGCTCCCACCCAACTTCGAATTCCCACCTAGCTTCAAATTCCTAAACTCACTCTTCGCTGTGCCTCACTCTGGCTGTGTCTTCTCTGGCTCACTGGGAGAACTCACTGGGAGTGAGTTAAAGTTGCTCTTTTTAAATTGGCCTGGGTGGACCCCCCCCCCCCCACACACCGGCTTTTAGATCAAAGTAGGGTGACAGGGATAGGGTGGAGGCGTGGGCTTAAGTAGGATGTTCTTTCCAAGGGCCGGTTCAGGCCCGATGGGCCGAATGGCCTCCTTCTGCACTGTAAATTCTATGATTCTATCCTGACGTGTCATTTTAATTATTCACAAGCCCCGCGCCGAGTTACGGGGCTTGAGAAAACCACACTTTCGTCGCAAACCCATTTTTAAAAAAAATGGTCTGATTCACAGTAACGCGCAATTTAAATGGCGTTTTGACGCGAGGAATAATTGCCGTGTTATTTTGGTACTTCAGAGGTCAAGAGTTCAGTGAAAAGATTAGGGGGTGAATGGAGAAGCAATGTGCTCCCCAGCAAAGAGGATAAATAGCGGCAATAAAACATTGCTTATCTCAGTCACAAAGTGATAAACAGAGCAAGATAAGAAAAGTAGTTTTAGGCAGACTGTGCGTCTGGTTTTTTACAGAATCATTTTGATTTATACCACAGCGACGTGGTCCATGGCATTAGCTGATTTATTTTGTGCCTATCGTGATATTTTCCAGTGCTCTCTCCGTTAACCTTTCATTCAGGAGAGAAGACCTCTGTCGCTTTTCTATTTTTTAATTTTCTCCTCAGAACTGCTTCCTGAGAAGCAGTGGGTGGTAGGGTGGCACAGTGGTTAGCACTGCTGCTTCACAGCGCCAGGGACCAGAGTTCAATTCCAGCCTCTGCTGAATGTCTGTGTGGAGTTTGCACGTTCTCCCAGCGTGCGGGCGTGGGTCTCACCCCCACAACCCAAAAGGATGTGCAGGGCAGGTGAATTGGCCAGGCTAAACTGCTCCTTAATTGGGAAAAAAAAAGAATATGATTCCCTCCGGGTGCTCCGGATTACGCCCACAGTCCAAAGACGTGCAGGTGAGGCCAATCTGCCACGCTAAATTGCCCCTTAGTGTCCAAAGATGTGGAGGTTAGCTTACGGAGTTACGGGGATAGGGTGTGGTGGACAGGGGAGTGGGCCTGGGTGGGGTGCTCTTTCAAAGGGTCGGTGCAGACTCAATGGGCCGAATGGCCTTCTTCTTTGCATGTTTAATGAGCACGCCGGCAGTCCACACTGGGCGAGAATAAAGACCGTTGGTTTATTTACAGTTACGTTATGTATAACTCCCGGTCGATCCTTACGGGGTCTCTCCAGGGTGGGTGCCTTACAGTCCAACCTTTTATACACAGCTGAATGCCATTCCCCCAACCCTCAGCAGGGGGAGCTCTTACCCTGCGAGAGCCACGGGGAAGATAACCAATCCCACCCCGTAAGTCCCGTGCGGAATATGACAATGTGTATATGCAGCGTAAGAACATTTGGATTTGGATTTGGATTTTGTTTATTGTCACGTGTACCGAGGTACAGTGAAAAGTATTTTTCTGCGAGCAGCTCAACAGATCATTAAGTACATGAAAAGAAAAGAAAAGAAAATACATAATAGGGCAACACAAGGTACACAATGTAACTACATAAGCACCGGCATCGGATGAAGCGTACAGGGTGTAGTGTTAATGAGGTCAGTCCATAAGAGGGTCATTTAGGAGCTTGGTAACAGCGGGGAAGAAGCTGTTTTTGAGTCTGGTCGTGCGAGTTCTCAGACTTCTGTATCTCCTGCCCGATGGAAGAAGTTGGAAGAGTGAGTAAGCCGGGTGGGAGGGATCTTTGATTATACTGCCCGCTTTCCCCAGGCAGCGGGAGGTGTAGATGGAGTCAATGGATGGGAGGCAGGTTCGTGTGATGGGCTGGGCAGTGTTCACGACTCTCTGAAGTTTCTTGCGGTCCTGGGCCGAGCAGTTGCCATACCAGGCTGTGATGCAGCCCGATAGGATGCTTTCTATGGTGCATCTGTAAAGGTTGGTAAGAGTTAATAAGAACTAGGAGCAGGAGTAGGCCACCTGGCCCCTCGAGCCTGCTCCGCCATTCAATAAGATCAGGGCTGATCTTTTTGTGGACTCAGCTCCACTTACCCGCCTGCTCACCATAACCTTTTATTCCTTTACTGTTCAAAAATCTATCTATCTTTGCCTTTCAAACATTCAACAAGGTAGCTTCAACTGCTTCACTGGGCAGGGAATTCCACAGGTGTCCAATCCTTTGAGTGAAGAAGCATTTAATAATAATAATGATTATTGTCACAAGTAGGTTTACATTAACACTGCAATGAAGTTACTGTGAAAAGCCCTTAGTTGCCACATTCCGGCGTCTGTTCGGGTACACAGAGGGAGAATTCAGAATGTCCAATTCACCTAACAATCACGCCTTTCGGGACTTGTGGGAGGAAACCGGAGCGCCCGGAGGAAACCCACGCAGACACGGGGAGAACGTGCAGACTCCGCACAGCCAAGTGATCCAAGCCGGGAATCGAACCTGGGACCCTGGCGCTGTGAAGCAACAGTGCTAACTTTGTAACTGAACCTGGAACCCTTGATGCTATTGGAAACAAATTTAATTCATCAATGCGCAAAACAAAAGCAACTTTTTAAATCTAGAATGTTTTGCATAACTTGTCAATCTGAGGAGAAAGATTGGGATCTGATTTCCAAACACACATTTGCAATCATTAGAACAACTCTCCTTTTGAATGGGCCTTTATCACGGCGAAACATCCCAAGGTATTTATAGTGGTGTAACCTGACACAAGGCCTTGACGCAAGGAAGGAGAGATTAGGAATGAACGACTAAAGGTTTGGTCAACACCGGTTGTAAGGAGGGTCTTAAAAGAGGAGAGGGGTTTGGAGAAGTAGGGAGGTTTCGAGGAGGAATTCCAGAGCTGGGGGTCCTCATGATTGACAGTAGCCGATCAAAGAGAATACAAGAGCAGGGGAAGGCCAGAGTCAAAGGCACCGAGAATTCAGCTGTTCCCAATGTGGTCTCCTCTATATCGGAGAGAGACCAAACGCAGACTGGGTGATCGCTTTGCTGAGCATCTTCGGTCTGTGAGCAATCAGGACCCTGACCTTCCCGTTGCTTACCATTTTACCATTTTAACCCTGCTCCCATGCCCACATGTCTGTTCTTGGCCTGCTGCAATGTTCCAGTGAAGCTCAACGCAAACTGGAGGAGCAACATCTCATCTTCCGGTTAGGCACGCTACAGCCTTCCGGCCTGAACATCGAATTCAACAACTTCAGATGATCAGCTCTACCCCACCTCGACCGCTTTGTTTTTATTCCATTTCGTTTTAACTGTCTTTTACCTTTTATTTCTTTCTTGTCTTTCTTGATATATATTTCCCCCCCCCCCCCATCTTATCCCTCTCTCCTTACCTTTTCTCCCCTTTGCTTCCCCTTCCCCTGTTTTCCTTATTTTACCTCTCTCCCACCCATGTCCCCCCTCCCCCCACATCTACATCTGTCACAGTTTACCCTCTGATTTTAGTTTCTCGGCTGTTTGGCCTTTCACACCTTTTATTCTCTCTGGCGACTCCCGTTTGCACTCTTTTCCCTTGGTTTCTGTGGCTATGACTCACCTTTGATTCCCTCACCCCACAGTATAAATATCTCCCACTTTCTATGTCTTTTAGCTTTGACAAAGGATCACCTGAACTCGAAACGTTCGCTCTTTTCTCTCCTTGCAGATGCTGCCAGACCTGCTGAGATTTTCCAGACTCTTTTGGGTCGAATATTCAGTTCCTTATTCTGGCTCAATGTGGACTCCCCGTGTCCTTATTAAACATGCAAACAAGACGGCCATTCAGCCCCTTGAGCCTGCATTGGAAAAGACCGCGACTGTCCTGGTTGTGTCACAACAAGGTTCTTTGCTGCCGTCCTCAGAAAGGACCTCACTGTTCCACTGTGAGTGTTTCCAGTGCTCCGTGTGGCCTCTGGAGCTGAATTGTACCGATCAGGAACAGGGCCAACACTTCCTGCTGCTGTGGGGGGGGGGGGCGGGGAGAGCGGAGGCTTTGAGAGTCTGGCCTGGTGCGTGCTTTAGGTCCCGCAGGAGGTGTTTGAATCGGCCCGATCACCGCAGCTTGGTAGAGCTGAAACGGTTTAGCTAAAGAAAAAGAACCACCTTTTATTTATCTGGTGCCTCTCATGACCTCAGAGTTTCGCCGGGCACTTTACAGTCTGACAAAGTACTTTGGGGATTGCAGACTTTGTTGTAACGTGGGAGAAAAGACAGCAGCCACCTTGTGCACAGCAAAGCTCTCACAGACAGCAGTGCCAGCCAGGTAACCTATATTAGCGAAGATAATTAGGGGTGGGCAATAAATGCTGGCCCACCGGGCTCAGGCTGATACAGTTTAAGGTCGTTCACTGGGCTCACATGACAGTGGCCCGGATGAGCAGGTTCTTTGGGGTAGAAGACAGGTGTGCGGGAGGACCAGCGAACCATGTCCATACGTTCTGGGTGGTGCAGCCTCAATCCACACGAGACGGAGAGTTGAAGTGAACTGGGGCTTTAATCAGCTAGAACAGTGCCTGCCTGCGACTGCTCTGCACTGAGAGCCGCCTGCAGGGCAGAAGCTCTATGTACCGCCCCTCAAGGGGGCGGAGCCCACAAGGGCACCAAACTGATACAAAGTGGTGTAATACAATACAATGGTCCATAGGTGGAGCCCACAAGGGCAACAACATAGTACAATGCAATACAATGGTGAATGGCTGTCATAATACATTCACCACACTGGGCATGCCCGAAGCTCAGGGGATTTTGGCGGGGGTTTGCGGAGGTCTTGTCCAAGGTGTTGAAAACAAGGGTGGCACCGAGTCCAGAGGTGGCGATTTTCGGGGTGTCGGAAGATCCGGGAATCCAGGAGGAGAAAGAGGCAGACGTTCTGGCCTTTGCTTCCCTGGTAGCCCGGAGACGGATACTATTAGTTTGGAGGGTCTCCAAGCCCCCGAAGTCGGAGACCTGGCTATCGGACATGGCCGGCTTTCTCTGTCTGGAGAAAATCAAGTTCGCCTCGAGAGGGTCGCTGTTAGGGTTCGCCCGGAGGTGGCAACCGTTCGTCGACTTCTTTGCGGAAAATTAACCGTCAGCAGAAAAAGGGGGGGGTTGTGGGTTGGGGGTTAGTTTAGTTTAGAGTAGGGAGTTAGAAAAGGTGGGATCTATGAGGGAGGCAGACGGCTTTTGCGTTATTTATAATTGTATTTACACTGTTTTTTCTGTTATTGTTATAAAACCATAAATACCTCAATAAAATGTTTATTAAAAAAACAAATGCTGGCCCAGCCAGCGAGACCCACATCCCGACAAACGATCAGAAAAACACGGCGTCAACACTTCAAAAATTCTTTGCCATGTTCAAGAAAGCTCGTAAGAGTAGCCCCAGCTATTTCACGCCAGCCAGTTTAACATCAGTGTTGGGTTAGCTTCTAAAAAGAATTATTCGGAATATAATAAGTGGAAATATTTGGGTTGAGTTGGAAGAGCCAACATGGATTTCATGAGAACTAGGAGCAGGAGTCGGCCATCTGGCCCCTCGAGCCTGCTCCGCCATTCAATGAGATCATGGCTGGTCTTTTGTGGACTCAGCTCCACTTTCCAGCCCGAACACCATAACCCTTAATCCCTTTATTCTTCAAAAAACTATCTATCTTTATCTTAAAAACATTTACTGAAGGAGCCTCAACTGCTCCACTGGGCAAGGAATTCCATAGATTCACAACCCTTTGGGTGAAGAAGTTCCTCCTAAACTCAGTCCTAAATCTACTTCCCCTTATTTTGAGGCTATGCCCCCTAGTTCTGCTTTCACCCGCCAGTGGAAACAACCTCCCCGCATCTATCCTATCTATTCCCTTCATAATTTTATATGTTTCTATAAGATCCCCCCCCCCCCCCCCCCCCCCCGCATCTTTCAAAATTCCAACGAGTACAGTCCCAGTCTACTCAACCTCTCCTCGTAATCCAACCCCCACAATTTTGGGATTAACCTAGTGAATCTCCTCTGCACACCCTCCAGCGCCAGTACGTCCTTTCTCAGGTAAGGAGACCAGAACTGCACACAATATTCCAGGTGTGGACTCACTAACACCTTATACAGTTGCAGCATAACCTCCCTAGTCTTAAACTCCATCCCTCTAGCAATGAAGGACAAAACTCCATTCACCTTCTTAATCACCTGTTGCACCTGTAAACCAACTTTTTGCGACTCAAATGGCAAAATCATGTTTAACTAACTTAATAATAATAATAATCGCTTATTGTCACAAGTAGGCTTCAAGGAAGTTACTGTGAAAAGCCCCTAGTCGCCACATTCCGGAGCCTGTTGCTGGAGTTTTTTTGAGGTGATCGGCCTACTGACTGATGTGGCTTGACAAGATGTCAGCCTTGAATAACCCTCTCGCTTCTGAGACGGATGATGGTGATGGTGGGCCGGTTCAAGCTCCACCCCGTATGGATCGGTATATCATCTGAATTGGCACCTCGGTGTAATACTGATGGAAACTTCACATTGGTGGAGTTCTTTTCAACCTCCTCCGTGACTATGATGTTCATATCCCTCACTAACCTCCTCGACCTCCAACAGTTCTGAATAGTCGACCACGTCATCCTCCTCCAAAACCTTATTACCTCCAGCCTCTCTAGCTGGTCCCTCACCCTCTGTCCCCCTATTCTGCACCATATAACCTAATCATCCACCATCCAGGTTCTTGCTCAGATACAATGGGTGAAATATTAAACGCTGGCCCTATTCACCCACTTTGAAACAACTGCTTCTCCGAGCTGCTTTGCTGCCTAATTAGTATCTTCAGTAATCTAGAAATTCCCAGACACAACTTGAAGACAGGGCAGTGAGAGAGTGACACACTATGGGCGCCGGACAGGGTTCGTGAACTTCCACGACAGCAAAACTGGTGCCGCACCTGAATCGATTCAGCGACCGTTAAGGGACCAGCACTGGCGCCACCTGGAACACAATCGATTCCAATGAGAAACAGTGCGGGATTCGCCGGGTCCGTGATTGACACTCAGGAGGCTGACAAGCTGCAGCTGCACATACACATTACACTCCCCACACGCACTCACTCCAACAGGATGTCTCTGGTTGCGCTGGAGCGCACCCATCCCGCTGATGGGTCAGCTGGGCCAAGAGAGCACCTAGGGGGTGTGGTGATATGCATCACTGTAAATACACAAGGGGTTAATGTAAATACACTATGACTAAGTAAACACTAGAGGGAGCACCAGAGACGTCATGACATGCAGACATACAGCTAATGAACACATAGAATAGGACATGACCAATGGGCAGTCAAGACACCCAGAGGTGACACTACCACAAGGGGGCATTACACAACCCATATATAAGGACAGGGCGCACATGCTCTGTCTCTTTCCACAGGCGACACTTAGAGAGTAGGACAGGGGCAGATCAGAAGCATCACACCCACCACGTGGCTCAGAGCAGACTGGTTAGTCAGACTGAGTTACTATAGCAAGATTAGCAGGAGAGTCGAACTCATCGAGAACTGTGCTGATGGTTCAATAAATCACATTGAACTTACTTCAACGTCTGGAGTATCTTTTGGTCAAAGCTGCATCGAGTTGCAGCCTGTGTTATCCCAGAGTACAGAACACAACAGGGGGGTGGCCTAGGGGGGGACCTATACCATCCGTGGCACTAAGTTCACAGTGGGCGCCAGCGTCCTGCGCAGCTGCGTGGCTGCCTTGCCGGCTGCGGCAATGGTGCTCCCCGCTCATCTACCCCGCCTCCCAGCCCACCTCCTGGCCACCCCCTGCTTAACCCCCCCCACCGCCCCCATCCCTGGCAGAATCCCCCCGGCCAGCGGCACAACTGTCAGCAAACTATGGCGATGTCGGACACTTTCCGTCCCCCCTCTCTCCCCCTCAGCAGCCTGTTTCATGATGTTTCAAACCACAAACGTTGCCCGGATCCCGGCCCATCGGAGAAGGAGAATCGCTGAGGGCCCCAGAGAATACAGGGTCGGAACCGCTAACGGTATGGAAACGGTGTTTACTGTACGTGCATTCTGGAACACGTTGTCGCGGCTGTCGAGGAACCGGAGAATTGCGATTCGGCGTGCAACCGCTGCCCGCCACGATTTCGCCGTCAAAACCGATTCTCCGCCCAATCGCGCTCCCGATTCCAACGTCAGCCTGCAGAGAACCCCGACTGAAACATTTCTCTGCTGTGGCCGATGTCAACTCTGGGCTTTCTCTCTGAGGGTTTCCCCAAGATTGGGCATGCATCCTAGCAGCATCAGCAACAGCCGTGTTCACTCACTCACTCACACGCTGGGGTTGCAGTAAATAAACACCACGGTTCCTGAGGCCAGTTACAGCTTCGATGGCCAGCAGAGGGCAGTAGGTTCTTGCTCACTGCTGCAAAAGGACCTCAGTCAGTAAGTGTTGGACTGAGAATGGGGAGATGGAATTACTAACTCAGCACCAAGCCAGTCAGCTGGGGCTGATCTATCGGCTAGAATCTCGTCCTTTACGCCAGCAGCAGCCCTAATGAGTATCCTGAAGCTGACCCCGTACGTTTAAAGGGTATTTGTTTCTGTCACTTGTTCAGTTTAATGGTTCCACATTACAGAGACAGTGCGTGTCAGTGTTCTGAGGCTTTGCGTTCCCCTCTGAAGCAGCCCCTCCTTGACCTCGCCACGGGCACATCCCAAAGGGCAATGGTTTGATGGGCTGTTCCACCACGTGAAGCTTTTAATGAGTATGTTGCCAGTGTTTTGTGGACCCTGCAACACCATTTATTGAGTCAGTTTAATGAAGTGAGGTCATCCATTGATGTTGCCGGCAATTGAAACTTATCAACATCATCTTTCTCCTGTACTGCTGGTGTGTTACAGATCACTCAGGGAGTCCCGGGTTGCCGTGGCAACATCCACCTTTACAAGTGAGGTTATGGACGGTGATGGTAGAGGCTCCAACATTCCATCGCGTGGCAGACCACAAGACCACAAGGCCTAGGAGCAGAATTAGGCCACTCAGCCCATCGAGTCTGCTCCGCCATTCAATCATGGCTGATATTTTCTCATCCCCATTCTCCTGCCTTCTCCCCATAACCCCTGATCCCCTTATTGATCAAGAACCTATCTATCTCTGTCTTAAAGACATTCAGTGATTTGGCCTCCGCAGCCTTCTGCGGTAAAGAGTTGCACAGATTCACCACCCTCTGGCTGAAGAAATTCCTCCTCATCGCTGTTTTAAAGGATCGTCCCTTCAGTCTGAGGCTGTGCCCTCGGGCTCTAGTTTTTCCTACAAGGGGGAACATCCTCTCCACGCCCACTCTACCCAGGCCTCGCAGTATCCTGTAAGTTTCAATCAGATCCCCCCTCATCCTTCTAAACTCCAACGAGTACAGACCCAGAGTCCTCAACCGTTCCTCAAACGACAAGGACTCTCTACCACTCTTACCGTCTGCCATTGCTGTGTGTTGGAAGGATTTTGGAAGCTGATGATGAACCTGCTTGGCGAAGGCACCTTCCTTGGCTATCAAATCCTGGGGTGGGTCTCGAACCCGGAGCTTCCGGCTCAGGGGCAGGGATGCTAACCCACTGAGTCACAAGATGTGCCAAAGGCTGGCGGAGGGCAGCAATGGTACTTCGAGATTTCGACACCGCAAAGGGGGAAGTGAAGTGATTGCACAAAGCTGTGCCGTGGTCACATTCCCGTTCACCCCGTGCAGGGTGGGCTCCTGGCCTGTGGGTCTGATTCAGCGGATGTAGGGGTTGCTGACCCTCGAGGAAGATCCTGAAGTCTCCAGAGATTGAAGGTGAGTCGCCAGTGATCACCAGGAAAAAAACAACTGTGGCAAAATTAAAACAAAAATCTATCCCCTTCCAAACTTTCGGTTTACCAGTTATAGAAATGGGGGAATTGGCAAAGAAAAGTTTGTTTAACTGACAGTCAAGAATCATGCCCCGCAGGAACCTCTTCCTGCTCTACTTCTGATCAGCGTATCCTTTTCTCCCTCATTTATTTGTCTAGATGCCCCTCAAATGCGACTATACCATTTGGCACGGGCTCCCCATTATCACTGTCCGCGCGGTGAAGATTTCTACGGAGTTTCCTGCTGGGTTTACTGGTGACCAGTGTTGCTCTGTTTCTCTGGTTCTAAATATGGCGGTCAATTTGGTCGCCTTCCTTAATCCTAATTATGTTTACTTTAGAGTCGCCAGGTATCTCTCGATACCGCCACAAGGTTCAAACCCGAATCCTGATCAAAGAGCCAATACACCAGTTAGTTAGTTCAAAGTCAATACTATTTATTTACACACACAGTAAGATCTACACATGCACAAAGTACTACAAACCAAACTATCTCTAACGCTAACGCCTATACTTAACTTCGGGTACCCACTTAGTCAGAGGAACAATGGCCGTTGTTCGGATCTGAGGTTGCTGGGTTCGAAGCGATACAGGAGAACAGCGAAGGTCGTCCGTCTGGTAGCGAGCGTTGACCTTGGACTTACTCGCTTCTGGTGCAGCTGGTGGACGGTCTCTCCGCTTTGAGAGCCGAGTCCAAGAGAGCGATTCTCTCTCGGGGGGTTTCTTCTTATACCCGAAGGGGTTTCGCGCGCTTTTGGGCGGGCCTTAAACTTGGCCCCAATTAATTGGGCCGCAACTTGATCACTGGTATTGATCTTGACCAATAAAGGGGTGGGTGCCCTGATGGCTGGGCGGGTCCGAGGTGGCCGTTGGCCTGGCTTTCTTTACGCTTTCGGTTTGGGGAACTGGCGCCGCGAGGTCTGGAGCTAGATCGGTTACTTGAGTGTCTTTCCTTTGTTCCCGGTGATGGGCCATCAACATGTTAATTGCCCTACAGTTTCAGTCTTGTCTGGGAGCTGCCTTCTCAATACGCATACAGGTTCTGTGCCTGCTTGCTTTCTTAACATTGTCCATAGTTCCCTACATTCATTGCGAGCATCCATTTTGTATTCTGGAAGTGGCCATCCCAGATGGCTACACCAGTTTATATTTATGGCCCGCAGTTCTTGTCCTCCCCCCAACTGGGAACATCCCTTCTACATCTACCAAAGCCAAGTCTTTCACACGGTTGAAACCTTCACCAGATCACCCCTCAGACTTCCCTTGAATTGAGAAATCTGAACAGACTCCAGCCTGCTTAGCTGCTGTGTTTGTGACAATTTCCACAGCAACCACAGGACGTGCCAAGTAAATTCAAGCCTTTCATTCTTTCCCGATGGTGGTAACCTCTCATTATCACTTTTACAAACCTTCTCCTTGACCACTTCCGGTGCTTTTCTATTGCCTTTATTTGTTTTTTCCCAATTAAGGGGCAATTTAGCGCGGCCAATCCACCTACCCTGCACATCTTTGGGTTGTGGGAGTGGGACCCACGCAGACACGGGGAGAATGTGAAAACTCCACACAGACAGTGACCCCAGGACTGGGATCGAACCTGGGTCCTCTGCGGCGTGATGCAGCGGTGCTAACCACTGCACCACCATGCCACCCTCCTATTGCCTTTCTACCATGAGGAGACCGAGAGCTATTAGGATCCATGCATCTGGGAAAATTTCACGAGCTTTTGAGTGAGGCTCATGACCAGCAGATTGGGTCTGTGCAAACCTTTGTCAATAAACAGGAGCACTCACTCAGCATCATCTGTTGATCCCAGAGTTGAGGGGATTAGATTATGATGAGAGGTTGAGTAGACTGGGACTGTACTCATTGGAGTTTAGAAGGATGCGGGGGGGATCTTATTGAGACATACAAAATTATGAAGGGAATAGATAGGATAGATGTGGGCAGGTTGTTTCCACTGGTCGGGGAAAACAGAACTAGGGGGCATAGCCTCAAAATAAGGGGAGGTAGATTTAGGACGGAGTGTAGGAGGAACTTCTTCACCCAAAGGGTTGTGAATCTCTGGAATTCCTTGCCCAGTGAAGCAGTTGAGGCTCCTTCTTTAAACGTTTTTAAGAAAAAGATAGATGCCTTGCTAAAGAATAAAGGGATTCGGGGATATGGTGTACGGGCCGGAGAGTGGAGCTGAGTCCACAAAGATCAGCCATGATCTCATTAAATGGCGGAGCAGGCTCGAGGGACCAGATGGCCCACTCCTGCTCCTAGTTCTTATGTTCTTATCATGGCCTGGCCTTGTCATCCAGTCGTAGGCAATGCTTTGCAAGGTGTGATTTGTGTTAATGTCCCTGTGTGTGTTCTTTTGTGACAGGCAGCACTCAGGAACCAAGATTCAGGAACTGAGTAAATAGAGCTAGCTGCGAAACCTAAGAGGTTTATTTAACCAGGGCAGCGAGGATATTAAATCTAAGTAACTCCTACATTCCCCTCTCACAGCTTCACCACTTGAGGACTGGAAACAGCCGCCCAGTGCAAGAAAGAACATTGCAGACTGTCAGCTGACCTTTGTCAGACCCCAGAACCACTCAGCTCCTGACCACACTCCAGCCCGGCCTGGAGGTGAGATGAGAGTGACTACGTTCGGCATCAAAGCAGCACCATCAAGGAACACGAGCAAAATTGAAGCCAATGGTGATCAGGGGAAAAACTCTCCAATGGTTGGAGTCAAACCTCTCGTGAAGGAAGATGGTTGTGGTGGTTGGAGGTCAATCATCTCAGTTCCCGAACCCCCGCTGCAGGAGTTCCTCAGGATAGTGGCCTCGGCCCAACCATCTTCAGCTGCTTCATTGTGGGCGGGGCGGTAGCACAGTGGTTAGCACTGTTGCTTCACAGCGCCAGCGCCCCGGGTTCAATTCCCGGCTTGGGTCACTGTCTGTGCGGAGTCTGCACGTTCTCCCCGTGTCTGCGTGGGTTTCCTCCGGGTGCTCCGGTTTCCTCCCACAAGTCCCGAAAGACATGTTTGTTAGGTGAATTGGACATTCTGAATTCTCCCTCCGTGTACCTGAACAGGCGCCGGAGTGTGGCGACTAGGGGATTTTCACAGTAACTTCATTGCAGCGTTAATGTAAGCCTACTTGTGACAATAATAAAGATTATTATTATCAATGACCTCCCCGCCACTATAATGTTAGAAGCAGTGAGGTTCGTTGATGATTGTACCGTGTTCAGTTCCATTCACAACCCCTCAGATACTGAAGTAGTCTGTTCTCACCCACAGCAAGACCTGGACAACACTCAGGTTTGGGCTCACGAATTGAAGTAATAGTTATGCCACACCAGAACCAGGTAATGACCACCCCTAACAATAGTGACTCTAATCACCTCTTCTGGTTATTTAATGGTATGGCACCACTGAAGCCTCCATCATCAACATCCTGGAGGTTACCATTGACCAGAAACTGAACTGGACGAGCCATATTAGTACTGTGGCTACCAGGGCAGGTCAGAGACTGGGTGGGGACTTTGTGGCGAGTAACTCAACTCCTGACCCCCCCAAAGCCTGTCCACCATCTACAAGGCACAGTTAGGAGTGTGATGGAATACTCTCCACTTGCTTGGGTGAGTGCAGCTCCAACAACACTCAGGAAGCTCAACACAATCCAGGACAACGCAGCCCTCCATCCACCACCTTCAAAATCCACTCCCTCCATCACTAATCAGTCACTCATCGTCCTGACTTGGAAATATCTCGCCGTTCCTTCACTGCCGCTGGGTCAAAATCCTGGAACTCCCTCCCTAACAGCACTGTGGGTGTACCTACACCACAGGGACTGCAGCGGTTCAAGAAGGCAGCTCACCACCACCTTCCCGAGGGCAATTCGGGATAGGCAGTAAGTGCTGGCCTGGACAGCAACACCCATATCCTGAGAACAACATAACTGGAAAAGGTAGAAAATCAAATGTGGAAGAAAGATTCTGTAGGCTTAAAAACGGTTTATTTGACATCGCAGGAAAGTCCAGAATCTATTGTCTGTCCCTCAGTTGGCTGTAACTAAGTGGCTTGCTGGGTCACTCCAGGGAGCAGGCAACCACATATCGGCCAGACCAGGTAAGGATGGATGGCTCCATTCCTTAAAGCAGTGTTTTTCAAACTTAATTTTCGGGGAACCATTTTTACCAACCGGCCATCCTTCGCGACCCACGCCGCACGAACTTCGCGATCCACCATTTTCACGTACCTTGAGGTGACAGGTGAGTCTGCTCGGTCCTCACAATCTCATTTGCTTTGTCATTCAATGTTACTTTTGTGAGGGCCACGAAGAATCCAGCATGAGTTTTAAGGATACAAAGTAATAACATTTATTTACAATAACATATATATATAACAGCAGCAGTAACTTCCCTTGCTGCACACTCCTTACTGCTGGTTCCAAACTGGCCAGCTTTATTTATACTTGGAGTTTACTAATGGTTTCTCCGCCCCCCTCATTGTGGAAGCTCATACTCCCACAGGTTTGTGGGATTGTCATTAGTCCCCAGCCAACGGTAAGCAGGCAGGTCATAACATCCCTCCCCCCCAAAGTCCAAGGAATCCACCGAAGACCCTGGTGAAGGAGGGCGTCGGACTCGTTTTGCCGCAGGCCGGACACCATTTGCACGCGGCGCTGGTCAGGCGGCATGTAACAAGACGGAGACCGGCGCTTCCGTGATGAACGACGCAACGGTTGTACATCCACGGCCCGTGGACCCGAGAATTCCCCCTCTGATGCGTCCTGTGTCTCCATCTCGGAGTCAGACTCTGCTGCCTCTGTCATCTCGGCGTCTCTATCTCCGCGCGGTTCTGTAACGACTTGCGCAGGCTTTGAGTGAGGCACCAGAGGAAGATTGTGAGGACTACCTTCCATTGTCTCTGGTCTCTGTGGCTGTAGCAATGAGCTCCCGGGGCGGGTAATCTTTGGAAGGGATAGTCTTCTGGACCGAACGTGGTCTACATGTTTGCGCTGGAGCGGAGCCTGGGCTTGCACCTGGTAAGATATAGGGACCGTTTGGTGAAAGATTACGCCAGGAACCCACTGGGCACCACCAGCAAAATTCCGAACGAACACTGGGTCACCGGGCGCAAACTGCCGAATCGGCCGATGCCGAGAAAAACCCTGTCCCTGCCGCTCTTGTGTGCGGTGTACTTTTGCGCCAATGTCCGGGAAAACCATACTAAGGCGGGTGCGAAGTCTCCGGCCCATTAGGAGTTCTGCGGGAGCTACCCCAGTCACCGCATGGGGGGTGGTCCTATACGAAAACAAAAAGTGAGCCAGTCTCGTGTCCATTGATCCGGAAGACTGCTTCTTTGGGCCTCGTTTGAATGTCTGCACTGTGCGCTCTGCCAACCCATTTGAAGCCGGGTGGTAAGGGGCAGTGCGGATATGGCATATGCCGTTCATCTTTGTAAACCTAGCAAACTCCTCACTCGTGAATGGAGTGCCGTTATCCGTGACCAGCACCTCGGGGAGGCCATGCGTACTAAACGATAAACGCATCTTTTCAATTGTTGCGCAGGACGTTGTCCCCTGCATCTTATGCACCTCTAGCCATTTAGACTGGGCGTCGATTAACAGAAGGAACATGGATCCTTGAAAAGGGCCGGTGAAATCCGCACGCAAGCGTGCCCAAGGCCGCCCTGGCCATTCCCAGTGATGTTGGGGCGCGGCCGGCGGAAGCTTCTGATGCTCCTGGCAAATGGAGCAGTTTTGGGCCACCTTCTCAATGTCGGTGTCGAGGCCTGGCCACCAGACATAACATAACTCCGGGCCAACATTTTCATCTTGGTCACGCCCGGATGCCCATTGTGCAAGTCTCTTGGTATCAGCTCCTGTCCTTTTTCCGGGACAATCACACGCGTCCCCCACAAGAGGATGCCATCTTCCACGCTGAACTCTGACAGCTTGGAGGAAAATGCCCGCAACTCGCCTGGGAGCTGTCTATGCTGCCCACCATACAGGACTATGTGCCGAACCTTTGACAGGACTGGCTCCGTCTGGATCCACTCACGGATCTGTGATGCCGTGACAGGCAAGGTGTCCATAAAATTTAGGGTTGCAACCACCTCACCAGTCGTGGGGATCGACATGGGGCCGGTCGATAAAGGCAATCGGCTCAGTGCGTCGGCATTCGCGAGGGGCTGGTTTAGCACACTGGGCTAAATCGCTGGCTTTTAAAGCAGGCCAAGGCAGGCCAGCAGCACGGTTCGATTCCCGTACCAGCCTCCCCGAACAGGCGCCGGAATGTGGTGACTAGGGGCTTTTCACAGTAACTTCATTGAAGCCTACTCGTGACAATAAGCGATTTTCATTTTTCATCTGCGTTCCTCGTTTGTGCTCCAGAGAATACTCGTATGCAGCAAGCAACAAAGCCCAGCGCTGGATCCGTGTGGAAGCAATGGGCGGTATTGGCTTATCCTCTCTGAAAAGTCCCAGCAGGGGCTTATGATCAGTCACGATAGTGAAATGGCGGCCATACACGTACTGGTGGAAGCGTTTCACCGCAAAAACCACTGCCAGGCCCTCCTTCTCGACTTGCGCGTACTTTTTCTCCGCTGCAGTCAATGTGCGGGAGGCGAAAGCTATCGGCCGCTTGGCCCCGTTCTCCATCTTGTGGGACAGGACGGCCCCAATACCATACGGGGATGCATCACATGTGACGAGCAAAGGCTTTCCAGGATCATAGTGGGTTAGCAACCCAGACGACGACAATTGTTGCTTTACCCGCCGGAAAGCGGTTTCTTGCGGCTGACCCCAAACCCAGGTGTGATTTTTCTTTAGCAAAAGGTGCAACGGGGCCAGCATAGTTGCCAGATTGGGGAGGAACTTCCCGTAATAGTTTACGAGACCGAGAAAAGAACGAAGATGCGAAGTGTCAATTGGGGCGGGGGCCTGTTGAATCACGCGCACCTTCTCTGCGACAGGGTGCAAACCTTCGGGGTCCACCCGATAACCTAGGTAGATTACTTCCTTTGCCTGAAATACGCACTTTGTGCAATGTAAACAGACTCCAGCCTCCGTAAAGCGTCTAAGGACAGCCTCCAGATTTTCCAAATGTTCCTGCTCCGACGTCCTTGTAATCAAAACGTCATCTAAGTAGACAGCGACAACGCGGTAAACCTCTCAAAATGCCCTCCATAACACGTTGAAAAATAGCGCAGGCAGAGGATACTCCAAAGGGCAACCATGTATATTCATACAGGCCCCGGTGTGTATTAATAGTTACATATGGCCAGGAGGCAGGGTCCAGCTCCAACTGTAGGTAGGCGTGACTCATATCTAATTTTGTGAACGAGAGTCCACCTGCAAGCTTCTCGTAGAGATCCTCTATGCGAGGCATTGGATATCGGTCGAGTCGGGAAGCCGTATTCACTGTAAGTTTATAGTCACCACACAAGCGAACTGTGGCATCTGGCTTCATTACAGGTACAATTGGTGCTGCCCAGTCAGCGAAACGGACGGGCCTGATAATATCCAAACTCTCCAAACGAGTGAGCTCCCCTTCTACCTTCTCAAGCAAGGCGTAAGGCACCGGGCGCCCGGAAATAGCACGGCGTGGCTCCTGGTTCTACTTGGATACGGGCTACGGACCCTTTTATTTTCCCCAAACCAGGCTGGAATACATCTGGGTATCGTCCTAGCACCTCAGTCAACCCTCCAGAAACTGTTTGGAGGATGTGCTGCCATTGCAACCACAAATGGCGCAACCAGTCGCGACCCAACAGGCTGGGCCCATGGCCGCGCACCACGATAAGTGGGAAACGCCCCTCCTGGCATCCATAAACAACAGGGGTCACTGTAGTTCCTGCAATGTCTAGTGGTTCCCCCATGTAGGTGGCCAACCTGGCCTGTGAGTCGGTTAATGTAAGGGTCTGTATACCCTGCTTGATGCGGTCGAATGTCCTCTGGGCGATCACGGAGACCGCTGCGCCAGTGTCCAACTCCATCTCAAGCGGGTGACCATTGATCCGTACTGTCACCTTAATGGGGGCCACACGGGGAGCTGCCACACAATGCAGCTGCAGGCAGTCATCCTCCGTCTCCACGTCCTCAGGAGTAGTTGCCGCAGGTTCATCCATGTGGAAGGTACGGCCCATGGGCTGGTCCCAGTTTCGGTCGGAACGACAGCGCCTCTGGCGCCCCCATGACCGGCGTCCACGACGGGGTCGGCGCTCACAAGTCTGACACGGACATGGCTCCTCATCCATTGATTCTGGAGAAGGCTCCCTTCGGGAGGAATGCCCGACGGCCACTGACGTCGATCTGGATGTCGCCTCACCCAAGGTACCGCAGGAGTGCGGGGGGACATTTTCGGATGGAAGGGGTTGCGCCCCAAGGCATGCACCTCCATTCCCTGTAGCTCCTGCACTCCTCGTTCTGCGCTCTCTCGGGACAATACTATTTGAATGGCCTGTTGAAAAGTCAATGTTGGCTCAGCTAACAACTTTCTCTGGGTGACCGCATTGTTAATACCGCAAACCAAATGGTCGCGTAACATTTCTGACAAGGTCTCACCATAGTCACAGTACTCCGCAATCCTGCGTAGCCTGGATAGAAAGTCAGCAAGGGATTCTCCTGGGGTCCTCTCAGCGGTATTAAACCGGTAACGCTGGACTATCGTGGACGGGGTTGGGTTAAAATGTTGCCCCACTAAATTCACAAGTTCATCAAACGTTTTGGTGTCCGGCGCAGCTGGGTACGTAAGGCTCCTAATCACCCCAAACGTATGCGGGCCGCAGGCGGTGAGCAATATGACCACCTGGCGCTTGTTTTCAGTGATATTGTTTGCCCGGAAATAGTAACGCATCCGTTGTGTGTACTGGTTCCAGCTTTCCAGCGCAGCATCAAAAACATCCAAACGTCCGTACAGAGGCATGGTATAATAGAAAACAACTTCCAACCTGTATCCAACAAAAATCCAGGGAGGTGGCTTCAGCAGTGTAGACAGCTATTCACTTTAACCCTCGTCGGCAGTTTTGTGAGGGCCACGAAGAATCCAGCACGAGTTCTAAGGATACAAAGTAATAACATTTATTTACAATAATATATATATAAAACAGCAGCAGCAACTTCCCTTGCTGCACACTCCTTCCTGCTGGTTCCAAACTGGCCAGCTTTGTTTATACTTGGAGTTTACTAATGGTTTCTCCACCCCCCCTCATTGGGGAAGCTCATACTCCCACAGGATTGTGGGATTGTCATTAGTCCCCAGCCAATGGTAAGCAGGCAGGTTATAACAGTTACATTTCTTACATGGCTTGGAGCTCACACCACCACTGCCTGGTCCTGTTGTGGACTCTCCTGCAAGGCTCTCTCCAGCAGATTCAATTGTGAGATCCTGGCCTATTTGTGTCTCTGGCCCTCTCTTCCTTCATTACAAAAGTTCTTCACGCTGTCCTCTTGCTTGCTTGCAGGCAGCTACAAAATGGAGCAAGCTCTCTTCAGTAATTCCGCGCCCAGAGTACGTGATGTCAGTGTACCGGGTGCGTGACCTGCTCTCTGCTGCCACTTCTGGCGGGAAGACTAATCAATTTTTAAAAACACTCTGCTCCTGGAACAACATGCTGACGGGCTTAGGAGATGGTGTGTCCTGTTGGGCTCCAGGCCTGTGCACTGCTACATCCGGCTGAGGTGGCACACATGTGTGGGACGGCCGGCATTCTTAAAAGCTAGTCATTGGGCACTTCTTCCCACGATTGGGAACGCTGCGACAAATTGCTCCAGACACCTGATCTCGACCCACCCGCGGATCGCGACCCTGAGTTTGAAAATGACTGCCATAAAGGATATTATGAGCTGGTTCTGACAACCTGAGAGCATTTTGTTATGGGCCAGGGTTTAGAGAACCCCAAAGTATATCATGGAGTTCACCTGACCCACAACTTTTAATAGATTGTGGTATGGGGAGCACACGGCCCACTCTACAGGTGTGGTACAGCAGAAATGGAAAAGTATTTTTTAAAGCAAAACAATGTTTAGTCTATGAACTCAAGTTAACCTTTTTAAAACATACAGTGAACATCTTCGCAACCATTAATTCAAATACAACCCCCAAAGACTACAACACTAAGTAATCTGTAAGCTGTCCTTTTGACAGAAGCACATTAGGTTTACATTCACTACTGAGAACATTTATAATTCTGAATTCACCAAATGATCACGAGATAGTCTTTTCATGGCAGAGAGATCAACAGTACACCTTCTCTGTCTGGCTTCAGCTCCAACATTGAAAAACGAAACTAAAACACACCCTGCAGCAAACAGCCTAAAACGAAAGTTAAAAAGCTGACAGACAGCCCAGCTCCACCCACTCTCTGACATCACTGCAGTAGTAAACACCCATTTCTTAAAGGTACTCTCACTACAGATATTTCTATACACACCCATTTATAAACACCCATTTCTTAAAGGTACTCTCACATGACAATTTGCAGATTTTCAAAATAAAACAAATTCAAATTATTCAAAACTGCAACGGACGGTTTTGAATATACACTCCCCGGGTAGCTGCCGCACTAACATTGGATTAGAACCGTCACAATGCATCATATCTGCTGTACCTCTTTATCATTTTTCTTTCTACCTGCCCCAAGCATTCCTTCATTCATTATCTCTCCTTTATTCTTTGCCCTCTTCCTCATTACGCTGCGTGCAAAAACCTCTTCTCTTTAACTCTTCCTCATCTCCTTCTCCTGTCCTTTGTCATCTCACTCGTCATCACACAAATCACCGATTTGTGGGCGGTTATTTTTCCAGAAAGCAGAAGCACAGGCTGAGCTCAGCCGTTTAGCTTGTCTGCAAAGAAAAAGCGAGTGATGTTCAAAACTATACTGCACAATCTGGAAGGTGGAGGTGCAGACTCCATCCTAACACAGCAGCTAATTCGTGCACAGCAAGCTCCCAGTGACAGCAATGTGACAATGATCAGATAATCTGTTTTTGTGAGGTTGATCGATCGGGAGATAAATATTGTCCAGGACACAATGGATAATTCCCCCGGTGTTTTCAGAAATATGGGAATCTTTTAAATCCACCTGACACTCCCTCAGTACTAGCACAGAGATGAACATAGGAATTTTTTATATATATGTATATATATATATATAGTATTTTGTCTTTGTTACAGTAAGGTTTTTAAAAAGCCTGAGTCCAGGTATTTATACCTGTTGCAGTGATATTATTAAAAAACCTAGGTTAAAGTTTTCAGACACCGTGGCTGCAAATGGTGCAATTAAGATGTCGTAAAAGTGAGCTCATCAATTGTTCCAACCACGTATGTGTTTACAAGGAGAAGCCTAATGGACTTCTGTTTATAGAAAGAAGATTCCCTGGAGAGTAGATACTTTGAGACACAGACTTCGGTAAGCAGGCCAGGGGATCGGAGTGGAACAGAGAGGATTAATGGGAGGAGCCAGGTCTGTAGCAGGCAGTTTTGTTTTTTAGTTTGGTCAGGTGCTTGGAGCTGAGCAGCAGCTTTTTCAAAAGGCTATCAGGTTAAGCAGTAGTCTGACATAGGCACACGGAATCTGCAAGCTGTTTCCTGACAGGATCTCTCTCTCTCTCTCTTCAAACAGTCTTCTCTAAGAAATCTCCACCCAGAGAACAGCAGGTATCCCTGTGTTTGCTAATTTCATTTAACAGTTGTTATGGGCCAGGGCTTAGAAACTCCAAAGCGTATTATGAAGCTCACTGAACTATAACTTTTATGTTGAATTTGGCTAAGGTGAGCATAAGAGCCTTCACTTCAGGTGTGATTCATCAGACTTCCTAGGCGCTTTTATCAAAACAAAGTTTATTATAAGTATGTAGTTAACATATATAAAACAAGAATTGGGTATCAATTACAAACATGAAGAAAACACAACAGCTACAGTAATCTATGTATATAACTCTTAATGAATCCCCCTTAGTAACTGTTCCAATTCAATACAAAAATCTAATAAACCAAAACCCCTTCCCAGGGCGTGGGCCAGCACACTGTAATCTCACCTGAATGGGACTGGTCCTTTCCCTGAGATCCAGCCTCCAACCAGAAGTTTCAAAACTCCTTCCGGAAAGCAACTCTATCTTTAAAGTTACTGAGGCAGTTTAGCAGCTTTAAAATGAAAAACGGGGAAACACTGCCTCTCTTCTGCAGTCCAAAGCAACAAACCAAAACTGAAACCCAAACACTAAAAACCCCCTCGCACCTGACAGCCACAGCCCAGCCCCACCCACAAACGGCATCACCGAAGCCGTGCCACAAGCCATGCGGCAAGACCAAACCCCTCCCAAAGAGACACTCACATGACACAGTGATGGGCTTTGCTTAATTGCAGTTATGGAAGGTATCAGTTAAAGTGTTTCCTTTTATTGTTAAGAATCATTTAACTGGGGCAGTTCGGCGGCACAGTGGTTAGCACCTCTGCCTACGGCGCTGACGACCTGGGTTCGAATCCCGGCCCCGGGTCACTGTCCGTGTGGAGTTTGCACATTCTCCCCGTGTCTGCGTGGGTTTCACCCCCACAACCCAATGATGTGCAGGTTAGGTGGATTGGCCACGCTAAATTGCCCTTTAATTGGAAAAAAATAATTGGGTTCCTAAAGTTAAAAAAAAAGAATCCTTCAACTATTCATTGTAAACTATTTCTTGTGATGTTAATGTATTAAGAATTAAAGTTCGTTTCAATGTAAAATGCACCTTTTGGTCAGTGGAATCACTCCTGGGCTGAAGTATGCTTTCCACAAAGTTTTACAAATGTTTACGGAAGTGTTTGGAGCTCTTGTCCGATATCCTAACCAATGTTGCAATCTGATCCAGGATGTTGATGCTCATGTCGCTCGAGTAAGATTTGAACTCATAACCTCCTCAAAGGCAAGAGTGCTATGCGCTGAAGCAATGCTGACATTTGGAATTGTGTGACTCACTGTATAATAGGGTGTGTGGGATGCACTGTTTATTGCTGACGACCTCCACACAATACAGCCATCCATTCTCTACAGTCCTGCAGGGAAGTCTGGGGAGCTGGTTTGAATTTGTAAACAAAATGGCATTTTAGATACTAAATTCCAAATTCTCCTCGCATCTTTACAAATGTTTGTTTTCTGTCAACTTGCAAAAGATGCACGGATAGATAGGGACCAAATCTAATATTTTCTTTGTTAGCCAAACTGCCTGGCCATGCTGGGTGACAGCACGAATCAGGACACTCTGCCTGGCCATGCTGGGTGACAGCACGAATCAGGACACTCTGCCTGGCCATGCTGGGTGACAGCACGAATCAGGACACTCTGCCTGGCCATGCTGGGTGACAGCACGAATCAGGACTCTCTGCCTGGCCATGCTGGGTAACAGCACGAGTCAGGGCACTCTGCCTGGCCATGCTGGGTAACAGCACGAATCAGGACACTGCCTGGCCATGCTGGGTAACAGCGCGAATCAGGACTCTCTGCCTGGCCATGCTGGGTGACAGCACGAGTCAGGACTCTCTGCCTGGCCATGCTGGGTAACAGCACGAATCAGGACACTCTGCCTGGCCATGCTGGGTGACAGCACGAGTCAGGACACTGCCTGGCCATGCTGGGTGACAGCACGAGTCAGGACTCTCTGCCTGGCCATGCTGGGTAACAGCACGAATCAGGACTCTCTGCCTGGCCATGCTGGGTGACAGCACGAATCAGGACACTCTGCCTGGCCATGCTGGGTGACAGCACGAATCAGGACACTGCCTGGCCATGCTGGGTGACAGTACGAGTCAGGACTCTCTGCCTGGCCATGCTGGGTAACAGCACGAATCAGGACTCTCTGCCTGGCCATGCTGGGTGACTGCACGAATCAGGACACTCTGCCTGGCCATGCTGGGTGACAGCACGAATCAGGACACTGCCTGGCCATGCTGGGTAACAGCACGAATCAGGACACTCTGCCTGGCCATGCTGGGTGACAGCACGAATCAGGACACTGCCTGGCCATGCTGGGTAACAGCACGAATCAGGACACTCTGCCTGGCCATGCTGGGTGACAGCACGAGTCAGGACTCTCTGCCTGGCCATGCTGGGTGGACAGCACGAGTCAGGACACTCTGCCTGGCCATGCTGGGTAACAGCACGAGTCAGGACTCTCTGCCTGGCCATGCTGGGTAACAGTACGAGTCAGGACTCTCTGCCTGGCCATGCTGGGTGACAGCACGAGTCAGGACTCTCTGCCTGGCCATGCTGGGTGACAGCACGAGTCAGGACTCTCTGCCTGGCCATGCTGGGTGACAGCACGAATCAGGACACTGCCTGGCCATGCTGGGTGACAGCACGAGTCAGGACTCTCTGCCTGGCCATGCTGGGTGACAGCACGAGTCAGGACTCTCTGCCTGGCCATGCTGGGTGACAGCACGAGTCCGGACACTGCCTGGCCTCTCTGCCTGGCCATGCTGGGTAACAGCACGAATCAGGACTCTCTGCATGGCCATGCTGGGTAACAGCACGAGTCAGGACACTGCCTGGCCATGCTGGGTAACAGCACGAGTCAGGACTCTCTGCCTGGCCATGCTGGGTGACAGCACGAGTCAGGACTCTCTGCCTGGCCATGCTGGGTGACAGCACGAGTCAGGACTCTCTGCCTGGCCATGCTGGGTGACAGCACGAGTCAGGACACTGCCTGGCCATGCTGGGTAACAGCGCGAGTCAGGACTCTCTGCCTGGCCATGCTGGGTGACAGCACGAATCAGGACACTCTGCCTGGCCATGCTGGGTGACAGCACGAATCAGGACACTGCCTGGCCATGCTGGGTGACAGTACGAGTCAGGACTCTCTGCCTGGCCATGCTGGGTAACAGCACGAATCAGGACTCTCTGCCTGGCCATGCTGGGTGACAGCACGAATCAGGACACTCTGCCTGGCCATGCTGGGTGACAGCACGAATCAGGACACTGCCTGGCCATGCTGGGTAACAGCACGAATCAGGACACTCTGCCTGGCCATGCTGGGTGACAGCACGAATCAGGACACTGCCTGGCCATGCTGGGTAACAGCACGAATCAGGACACTCTGCCTGGCCATGCTGGGTGACAGCACGAGTCAGGACTCTCTGCCTGGCCATGCTGGGTGGACAGCACGAGTCAGGACTCTCTGCCTGGCCATGCTGGGTAACAGTACGAGTCAGGACTCTCTGCCTGGCCATGCTGGGTGACAGCACGAGTCAGGACTCTCTGCCTGGCCATGCTGGGTGACAGCACGAGTCAGGACTCTCTGCCTGGCCATGCTGGGTGACAGCACGAATCAGGACACTGCCTGGCCTCTCTGCCTGGCCATGCTGGGTAACAGCACGAATCAGGACTCTCTGCATGGCCATGCTGGGTAACAGCACGAGTCAGGACACTGCCTGGCCATGCTGGGTAACAGCACGAGTCAGGACACTCTGCCTGGCCATGCTGGGTGACAGCACGAGTCAGGACTCTCTGCCTGGCCATGCTGGGTGACAGCACGAGTCAGGACACTGCCTGGCCTCTCTGCCTGGCCATGCTGGGTAACAGCACGAATCAGGACTCTCTGCATGGCCATGCTGGGTAACAGCACGAGTCAGGACACTGCCTGGCCATGCTGGGTAACAGCACGAGTCAGGACTCTCTGCCTGGCCATGCTGGGTGACAGCACGAGTCAGGACACTGCCTGGCCATGCTGGGTAACAGCGCGAGTCAGGACTCTCTGCCTGGCCATGCTGGGTGACAGCACGAGTCAGGACTCTCTGCCTGGCCATGCTGGGTGACAGCACGAATCAGGACACTGCCTGGCCATGCTGGGTGACAGCACGAGTCAGGACTCTCTGCCTGGCCATGCTGGGTGACAGCACGTATCAGGACACTGCCTGGCAATGCTGGGTGACAGCACGTATCAGGACACTGCCTGGCCATGCTGGGTAACAGCACGAATCAGGACACTCTGCCTGGCCATGCTGGGTGACAGCACGAGTCAGGACACTCTGCATGGCCATGCTGGGTGACAGCACGAGTCAGGACACTCTGCCTGGCCATGCTGGGTGACAGCACGAGTCAGGACACTCTGCATGGCCATGCTGGGTGACAGCACGAGTCAGGACTCTCTGTCTGGCCATGCTGGGTAACAGCACGAATCAGGACTCTGCCTGGCCATGCTGGGTAACAGCACGAATCAGGACACTCTGCCTGGCCATGCTGGGTGACAGCACGTATCAGGACACTCTGCCTGGCCATGCTGGGTAACAGCACGAATCAGGACACTCTGCCTGGCCATGCTGGGTGACAGCACGTATCAGGACACTCTGCCTGGCCATGCTGGGTAACAGCACGAATCAGGACACTCTGCCTGGCCATGCTGGGTAACAGCACGAATCAGGACACTCTGCCTGGCCATGCTGGGTGACAGCACGTATCAGGACACTGCCTGGCCATGCTGGGTAACAGCACGAATCAGGACACTCTGCCTGGCCATGCTGGGTGACAGCACGAGTCAGGACACTCTGCATGGCCATGCTGGGTGACAGCACGAGTCAGGACTCTCTGTCTGGCCATGCTGGGTAACAGCACGAATCAGGACTCTGCCTGGCCATGCTGGGTGACAGCACGAGTCAGGACTCTGCCTGGCCATGCTGGGTGACAGCACGAATCAGGACACTCTGCCTGGCCATGCTGGGTGACAGCACGAGTCAGGACACTCTGCCTGGCCATGCTGGGTGACAGCACGAGTCAGGACTCTCTGTCTGGCCATGCTGGGTGACAGCACGAATCAGGACACTGCCTGGCCATGCTGGGTGACAGCACGAGTCAGGACTCTGCCTGGCCATGCTGGGTGACAGCACGAATCAGGACTCTCTGCCTGGCCATGCTGGGTGACAGCACGAGTCAGGACTCTCTGCCTGGCCATGCTGGGTGACAGCACGAGTCAGGACACTGCCTGGCCATGCTGGGTAACAGCACGAGTCAGGACACTGCCTGGCCATGCTGGGTGACAGCACGAATCAGGACTCTCTGCCTGGCCATGCTGGGTGACAGCACGAGTCAGGACTCTCTGCCTGGCCATGCTGGGTGACAGCACGAGTCAGGACTCTCTGTCTGGCCATGCTGGGTGACAGCACGAATCAGGAAACTGCCTGGCCATGCTGGGTGACAGCACGAGTCAGGACACTGCCTGGCCATGCTGGGTGACAGCACGAGTCAGGACTCTCTGCCTGGCCATGCTGGGTGACAGCACGAGTCAGGACTCTCTGTCTGGCCATGCTGGGTGACAGCACGAATCAGGACACTGCCTGGCCATGCTGGGTGACAGCACGAATCAGGACACTCTGCCTGGCCATGCTGGGTAACAGCACGAGTCAGGACTCTCTGTCTGGCCATGCTGGGTAACAGCACGAATCAGGACACTGCCTGGCCATGCTGGGTGACAGCACGAGTCAGGACACTCTGCCTGGCCATGCTGGGTGACAGCACGTATCAGGACTCTCTGCCTGGCCATGCTGGGTGGACAGCACGAGTCAGGACACTCTGCATGGCCATGCTGGGTGACAGCACGTATCAGGACACTGCCTGGCCATGCTGGGTGACAGCACGTATCAGGACACTGCCTGGCCATGCTGGGTGACAGCACGAGTCAGGACTCTCTGCCTGGCCATGCTGGGTAACAGCACGAATCAGGACACTCTGCCTGGCCATGCTGGGTAACAGCACGAATCAGGACACTCTGCCTGGCCATGCTGGGTAACAGCACGAATCAGGACACTCTGCCTGGCCATGCTGGGTGACAGCACGAGTCAGGACACTGCCTGGCCATGCTGGGTAACAGCACGAATCAGGACACTCTGCCTGGCCATGCTGGGTAACAGCGCGAGTCAGGACACTCTGCCTGGCCATGCTGGGTAACAGCGCGAGTCAGGACACTCTGCCTGGCCATGCTGGGTGACAGCACGAATCAGGACACTCTGCCTGGCCATGCTGGGTAACAGCACGAGTCAGGACACTGCCTGGCCATGCTGGGTGACAGCACGAGTCAGGACACTGCCTGGCCATGCTGGGTGACAGCACGAGTCAGGACTCTCTGCCTGGCCATGCTGGGTAACAGCACGAATCAGGACACTGCCTGGCCATGCTGGGTGACAGCACGAGTCAGGACACTGCCTGGCCATGCTGGGTAACAGCACGAATCAGGACTCTCTGCCTGGCCATGCTGGGTAACAGCACGAGTCAGGACTCTCTGCCTGGCCATGCTGGGTGACAGCGCGAGTCAGGACACTGCCTGGCCATGCTGGGTGACAGCACGAATCAGGACACTGCCTGGCCATGCTGGGTAACAGCGCGAATCAGGACTCTCTGCCTGGCCATGCTGGGTAACAGCACGAATCAGGACACTGCCTGGCCATGCTGGGTGACAGCACGAGTCAGGACTCTCTGCCTGGCCATGCTGGGTAACAGCACGAATCAGGACACTGCCTGGCCATGCTGGGTGACAGCACGAGTCAGGACACTGCCTGGCCATGCTGGGTGACAGCACGAGTCAGGACACTGCCTGGCCATGCTGGGTAACAGCACGAATCAGGACACTCTGCCTGGCCATGCTGGGTAACAGCGCGAGTCAGGACACTCTGCCTGGCCATGCTGGGTAACAGCGCGAGTCAGGACACTCTGCCTGGCCATGCTGGGTGACAGCACGAATCAGGACACTCTGCCTGGCCATGCTGGGTAACAGCACGAGTCAGGACACTGCCTGGCCATGCTGGGTGACAGCACGAGTCAGGACACTGCCTGGCCATGCTGGGTGACAGCACGAGTCAGGACTCTCTGCCTGGCCATGCTGGGTAACAGCACGAATCAGGACACTGCCTGGCCATGCTGGGTGACAGCACGAGTCAGGACACTGCCTGGCCATGCTGGGTAACAGCACGAATCAGGACTCTCTGCCTGGCCATGCTGGGTAACAGCACGAGTCAGGACTCTCTGCCTGGCCATGCTGGGTGACAGCGCGAGTCAGGACACTGCCTGGCCATGCTGGGTGACAGCACGAATCAGGACACTGCCTGGCCATGCTGGGTAACAGCGCGAATCAGGACTCTCTGCCTGGCCATGCTGGGTAACAGCACGAATCAGGACACTGCCTGGCCATGCTGGGTGACAGCACGAGTCAGGACTCTCTGCCTGGCCATGCTGGGTAACAGCACGAATCAGGACACTGCCTGGCCATGCTGGGTGACAGCACGAGTCAGGACACTGCCTGGCCATGCTGGGTAACAGCACGAATCAGGACACTGCCTGGCCATGCTGGGTGACAGCACGAGTCAGGACACTGCCTGGCCATGCTGGGTAACAGCACGAATCAGGACTCTCTGCCTGGCCATGCTGGGTAACAGCACGAGTCAGGACTCTCTGCCTGGCCATGCTGGGTGACAGCGCGAGTCAGGACACTGCCTGGCCATGCTGGGTGACAGCACGAATCAGGACACTGCCTGGCCATGCTGGGTAACAGCGCGAATCAGGACTCTCTGCCTGGCCATGCTGGGTGACAGCACGAATCAGGACACTGCCTGGCCATGCTGGGTAACAGCACGAGTCAGGACTCTCTGCCTGGCCATGCTGGGTGACAGCACGAATCAGGACACTGCCTGGCCATGCTGGGTAACAGCGCGAGTCAGGACTCTCTGCCTGGCCATGCTGGGTGACAGCACGAATCAGGACACTCTGCCTGGCCATGCTGGGTAACAGCACGAGTCAGGACTCTCTGCCTGGCCATGCTGGGTGACAGCACGAATCAGGACACTCTGCCTGGCCATGCTGGGTGACAGCACGAGTCAGGACTCTCTGCCTGGCCATGCTGGGTGACAGCACGAATCAGGACACTGCCTGGCCATGCTGGGTAACAGCACGAGTCAGGACTCTCTGCCTGGCCATGCTGGGTGACAGCACGAATCAGGACTCTGCCTGGCCATGCTGGGTAACAGCACGAGTCAGGACTCTCTGCCTGGCCATGCTGGGTGGACAGCACGAGTCAGGACACTCTGCCTGGCCATGCTGGGTGACAGCACGAATCAGGACACTGCCTGGCCATGCTGGGTGACAGCACGAGTCAGGTCTCTCTGCCTGGCCATGCTGGGTGACAGCACGAGTCAGGACACTGCCTGGCCATGCTGGGTGACAGCACGAGTCAGGTCTCTCTGCCTGGCCATGCTGGGTGACAGCACGAGTCAGGACACTGCCTGGCCATGCTGGGTGACAGCACGAGTCAGGTCTCTCTGCCTGGCCATGCTGGGTGACAGCACGAGTCAGGACACTCTGCCTGGCCATGCTGGGTGGACAGCACGAGTCAGGACTCTCTGCCTGGCCATGCTGGGTGACAGTGCGAGTCAGGACACTGCCTGGCCATGCTGGGTAACAGCACGAATCAGGACACTCTTCATAAAGATTCCAAGTTTGATTCCCGTGAAGAGAGCCTTTCAATGAATTTAATCTTCTCCTTCCCGAATGTCTACCTTACCATTCCCCCCATCAATGCTCCTGAAGCCTGCGTAACCAGAAAGTTTTAGTTTAATACCTTGACCAAGAGATGGCAATTCTGACAGTTCTGAATTCCTTCAGTAATGCACTGGAGGATCTGTCTTAGTGTAGGATCTGGCCACCAATGTATTGGATTTATGTAGAACCAGCAATAAAATAGCCCTTCCCAGGAGCGATTAACAGCCAAAACATGACGGCTAGGCACAGAAGGAGATACTGGGAGGAATGGGCAAAAGCTTGGTTGAAGAGGCAGATTTTAGGGAATGTCTTACAATAAGGAAGAGAGTCAGAGAGGTCGAGGGAGGGAATTTCCCAAATCTATGTTTCTGACGGCACCAATCCCTGGCCCAGGCAAACAATTTCAGGAAAACTTCTAGGAAAATTCTCCCCAACTCCCAAAGTTAAGCAGACGAAACCTGTGTGGTGGTATGTATTAGGGGTCATGTGGGACTGTGAAGCCGTGATGCTATTGGCTGACAGATCCCGGGTCCTGGTTGGCTGCCGACTCCTGGCTCCGCCCTGAAGGCGGAGTATAAGAACCTGAGCTTCTCCCCGCAGCTTCATTCTGTTGCTGAGCTGCTGGGGACAAGCATCGCTTAATAAAGCCTGGATCGACTTCATCATTTCTCGTCTCTCGTAAGTCATTGTGCGCTACAACCTGAGGGCTTGGTTTCCCGTGATTGGTCAATGGAAATATTTATCTAGCCCCCCCTCCCCATCCCGGCCAAATTAGGGCAGCACGGTAGCCTTGTGGATAGCACAATTGCTTCACAGCTCCAGGGTCCCAGGTTCGATTCCAGCTTGGGTCACTGTCTGTGCGGAGTCTGCACGTCCTCCCCGTGTGTGCGTGGATTTCCTCCGGGTGCTCCAGTTTCCTCCCACAGTCCAAAGATGTGCAGGTTAGGTGGATTGGCCATGATAAATTGCCCTTAGTGTCCAAAATTGCCCTTAGTGTTGGGTGGGGTTACTGGGTTATGGGGATAGGGTGGAGGTGTTGACTTTGGGTAGGGTGCTCTTTCCAAGAGCCGGTGCAGACTCGATGGGCCGAATGGCCTCCTTCTGCACTGTAAATTCTATGATAACGCTTTTGATCCAATGCTGAGCGTGCAGATGAAACAAGACGCAGCCTTCCCCATCTAGCATTGGCACAAGGTGTCCCTCGTATTCCCCCCCCCCCCCCCCACCCCCACCCCCCCTCATCTTCTAATGGTTGCCATGGAAGTGGCGCAATTAGACTTGATATCGTGTGTACAGAAAGCCTTGTGTTACAACAAAACAGTGTTCAGCTTTTCCATCTGTTTTGCATTTTTATATCATTCTGATGAGAATTACGTCGAGGACAAGGGAAGCGGAATCAATATATTGTAGACGTTGAAAAAAAAATCAATTCACAAATTACATTGCAGCTATTGGGTTAAGCATGGGCCATTCCTTCATGAACCCAGGACAAAGTGCGAAGGACTAATCGACACATCTTTAATCTGTGGCTCCACTCAAGTCCAGATGCTAAGGCATTGATCTTGGAGTGTTTTATAATTACATAGTGGTGATACTCCCGAGAATACAGCCGGATCAATAAGCAGAGAATTATATTCTGTCACGTTATCTTCTGGTTGAACTAAATGACTGAATGAAATCAGGCCTGCTTTTAAACATGCCATCTGTTTCAGTTTTCCTTCTGAGAGCCAGTCCCAAGGCAAATCAAATTCCTTTTCTGAACATACAAACAGGGGACGCGATTCTCCGACCCCCCCACCGGGTCAGAGAATCGCTGGCGGCCGGCGTGAATCGTGCCCCCGCCGTGTCCCGAATTCTCCGCCACCGGAGATTCGGCGGGGGCGGGAATCGCGCCGCGCCGGTCGACGGGCCCACCCCCGGCGATTCTCCGGTCCGCGATGGGCCGAAGTCCCGACGCTGTCAACCCACGCCAGCCGGCGTGGATTGAACCACCTTTCGAACGGCGGGACAAGGCGGCGCGTGCGGGCTCCGGGGTCCTGGGTGGGGGCGTGGGGCGATCTGGCCCCGGGGGGTGCCCCCACGGTGGCCTGGCCCGTGATCGGGGCCCACCGATCCGTGGGCGGGCCTGTGCCGTGGGGGCACTCTTTTCCTTCCACCTTCGCCATGGTCTTCACTATGGCGGAGGCGGAAGAGACCCCCTCCACTGCGCATGCGCGGGGATGCCGTGAGCAGCTGCTGACGCTCCCGCGCATACGTCGCACGGCAAAGTCATTTCCGCGGCAGCTGGCAGGGCGGAAATCACTCCGGCGCGGGCCTAGCCCCTCAAGGTAAGGGCTCGGCCCCTCAAGATGTGGAGAATTCCGCACCTTTGGGGCGGCGCGATGCCGGACTGACTCGCGCCGTTTTTGGCGCCGGTCGGCGGACATCGCGCCGATTGTGGAGAATCCCGCACAGGGTCTTCAGTCTATCGTGCCCCTTCTCTAAAATTGTGATATCTTTTGTATCACAATAGATACATTCTTCAACCCACTTAGAACCATGGCATCATCAGCAACCCTCCCAGGAGGTTAAGGCTCCCGACGGTGTTGCTCTCGGGATCAACGGAACATTCCAGCCTCTCCACCATGGCAAGGTGGCAATCCAAGGAGAGGTCCGAGGGAACGGACCAGGCAATGCGCGATCAAAAACAAGGCCTCAATTGTGGATCAAAGGCTGCGATGGCGGATGAAGGTTGTAGCAGTAGGGAGATCCCCAGTTGCTGAGGTTGAAATGAATGAAATGAAAATCGCTTATTGTCACAAGTAGGCTTCAAATGAAATTACTGTGAAAAGCCCCTAGTCGCCACATTCCGGCACCTGTTCGGGGAGGCTGGTACGGGAATCGAACTGTGCTGCTGGCCTGCCTTGGTCTGCTTTCAAAGCCAGCGATTTAGCCCTGTGCTAAACAGCCCCTGCTGGTTCCCCTACCCTCTGTCAAGGACCGCTGGTGTTTGCTGATGTGCACCAGCATACCCACGTTAAAAGATGTCCCACATCAGGCGTCTACCTAGACGAAACCAGCACCACCCGCCCCCTCTCCCCCTCCCCGCAGGCAAGCCCTGCGGCAATCAGCGAGAGGTGACAGGTGCCATGCTCTGTAGAGTAGCCAAAGTGAATGATGAACTACAGAACGTCTAGTTTAAATAATTCATTTTGAAACAAATGTGTGATAAAGATAATTAGGATTGAATAAAATAATAAACTACTGACACTAATTAACTATTGTAGGACTACTGTAAAATACGTCTATCCTCCAACATCACCAACTCCCAACTCCCCAGACACAGGGTCACGTGGCAGGTTTACACTGCCACCGAGTGGTCGGAGGTCGTGTATAGCATTATGTACAGAATTGTTTTATGCATATCATCACAACGGGAACAAGACCATGAGATCTGTAAGCCCCTAGCTTTGTACTGGCACAAAGGCTGTGGAGTTCATTTAGTCGTCTCACTCATGGATTAGGAACAGGAGAGCATTTCGGCAGCTTTCTTCACAACAGAACAGCCCCCTGCAGGATCGACCCCGCATGGGGCAAGGACTAGAAAAGGTGCCCTAAAAATAATCTGTTCCGTCCCCAACCTGGCTGGAAAACCGCATCCAGCAGGTTCATCTACCTACAGTCAGAAAATCAAAGTTAGGGCAGCACGGTGGCGCAGTGGTTAACACTGCTGCCTCACGGCGCCGAGGACCCAGGTTCGAATCCCGGCCCCGGGTCACTGTCCGTGTGGAGTTTGCACATTCTCCCCGTGTCTGTGTGGGTCTCACCCCCACAACCCAAAGGTGTGCAGGGTAGGTGGATTGGCCGCGCTAAATTGTCCCTTAATTGGAAAAAAAATAATTGGGTACTCTAATTTTTTTATTTTTTTTTAAATCGCAGTTGAACTGAATTTCGGAACCTGGAATATACCAACCCTCCTAAATAATGAGCAAAATAATTGACCAGAACGGAGAACTGTCCTTGTTGCCCATGAACACTGACGTCGCTGCCTGGCAAGAGAGCCAAAGAGCAGGCGGAGGGAAGGTGGCGGTGGCACGTTCTTCTGGAGAGGAAAACCCGCGAATCAACCCAGGACACGTGGAATTGGTTTCACCATCAAGAACAAACTCGTCAACTGAGTTTGAGACCTCCCTGTCGGCATTAACAAACGCCTCATGACTCTCTTCCTACAACTTGCCAAGAACCAGTAGGCGAAGGTCGTAAGTGCTTATGCCCCAACCCGTGGTGCCAATGATGAGTTCAAAGAAGGCTTCTACGCCACTCTGGGCACCTTCCTCTCCCACGTTCCTGAGGAAGATAAGATCACCCTCCTTGGGGGCTTCAATAGCAGGGTTGAAAAGAACTCCTAAGTCTGGAAACGAACCATAGAAAAGGAAGGAATTGGGAATTGCAACTCCAACAGGGTTCTCCTGCTCGCCAAATGCGCGGAACACCAGCGTGTCATCACAAACACGCTGTTCTGCCAAAAGGAAGTTCAAGACTTCCTGGAGACACCCACGATCACTGCACTGACACGTGATCCACTTCGTCATGGTCCAACCCTGAGACCAAAAGGAGACCCTCATCACCAAGGTGACGACCAGCACAGATGACTGCAGAACAGACCACCAGCTCATCCTCTCCTCCATGTCCAAACTCCACCAGAAGCGGAAGATGAATAAACAGCTCGCCACAAAGATCAATGTTGAGCGGCTTCAAGAAGCAAGCGTGCGAGTCAACCTCCACTGGTGTCTTCTCCAAAATCTCCAAAGTCTCCGTTCTAACGGAGTGGAAAAAACTGGAGAGAACTGAAGACAAGCTGTGAAAAAACCATCGGGCTACAAGACCAGGAAACCCCAAAACTGATTCAACATGAACGGCCACATCATCCAAGACCTCATCAACAAGAAGGGGCAAGCTCTCTGCTCCTGGCAAAACAACGTAACCAGTGAGGCAAAGAGGAGAGCTCATCAATTAGCCAAGGCAGTGGTGCAAAGAGGAACTAGGGTAATCAAGAACCAACGATGGGCCTAGAAAGCTCAGGAGCTGCAACACCTTCAAGAATGACACCCAGGGCTTGTTCAGTGCCACTAAGGCGATATATGGACCCATTATCCCAGGCCTCAAACCGGTGCAGAGTAAGGATGGAACCCTCTTGAGAGACGGTGAATACGCCGGCCTTCAATGGAGAGAGCACTCCAAAGAACTCCTAAGTTGTGATACAGCCATAGATGAGGAAGTAGTTGAGGAAATCCCCCAACTCCCGATCAAAGATGACCTTGGACTTCCACCAAGTGTGGATGAAGTCAAGGCCGCCACACGGGACAGTGGCACGGGGCCGGGATCGAATCCGGGTCCTCGGCGCCGTGAGGCAGCAATGCACCACCATGCTGGCCCGCTAAGGGCAATTTGGCGTGGCCAATCCACCTCACCTGCACATCGTTGGACTGTGGGAGGAAACTGGAGCACCCGGAGGAAACCCGCACAGACACAGAGAGAACGTACACACTCCGCACAGTGGCCCAAAACCGGAATCGAACCCGGGTCCCTGCCGCTGTGAGGCAGCAGTGCTAGCCACTGTGCCACTGTGCCTTCTTTGAGCTGCCTCTAATGGAATGGTATATTACCTCTAGAGAGACCAGGACTTTAGGTGTTGTCTTGTCAACACCCTGGACAGTTGCAAGCCATTAAAAGAAACCAATTAGCCCTTTATCTATTGTTTATCATGTGACAACCAACTGCATCCAGTGGAGCGAACAAGAATTATAACAGAAATAAATGTCTTTACCCAGAAGCTGGTTAGAACGCGGAACTCACTGCCACATGGAGTGATTGAAGCAAATAGTATAGATACATTTAAGAGAAGCTGGATCAGTACATGAGGGAAAGGAATAGAATGCTAAAATAGAATTCGAGGGATCGAGGGGGGAACCTCAAATACAGCATAAACACCAGTATAGACCAGTATTGGTCTCCGCCCATATCCTTTTATTTCCCCAACCAACTATCTCACCATTTCTTGAATGTTGTCTGCTTTATGGTGTTGCGACCGCAGTGTGCCTTAAACCCGAGTGCAGTGGACACTGCAAGTCAACTTCGCTTTAAATCAATAGTCTCTATTCCCACACACACAATGTTAGCATCAATCAATCACACTTATCAGGTTAAGTCAGTGTTTTTCAAACTTTTTTTTCGGGGACCCATTTTTACCAACCGGCCAACCTTTGGGACCCAACCTGGCCGACCTTCGCGACCCACTCCGGCCGACCTTCGCGACCCACGCCGGCCGACCTTGGCGGCCCACGCCGGCCGACCTTGGCGGCCCACGCCGGCCGACCTTGGCGGCCCACGCCGGCCGACCTTGGCGGCCCACGCCGGCCGACCTTGGCGGCCCACGCCGGCCGACCTTGGCGGCCCACGCCGGCCGACCTTGGCGGCCCATGCCAGCCGACATGCGCGACCCACCACATTCTCTTACCTTGTTTGTTGCTGACAAAAATGGAGGAAATGGTTTTGGGTCCCTTTGGCCCCAATGGTCCCTTTGGCCTCCCCGAACTTCGGGAAAAAAAAGGCTGCGACCATATTTTTAAAAATGCGGCCGCAGTGCGCATGTGTGCCCGATCTTCGGCGCGCATGCGCAGTGCGGCTGAATTTTTTTTATCTGCCCCTGCCCATTTTGAAGGCCGCTCGCAGCCGGCATTATTAAAAGCCGGCTGCTGCGGCTGTTGGGCACAGATTTGCGCGACAGACGGCTCCTCGACCCTCCCGACACCCGCCCGCGACCCACCCGTGTTTGACAATGCCGGGTTTAAGTTATCCTACAGAATGCTAAAGTACAATACCAAACCTTGTCTTAACTTTGAGTGACTGACAAGTACCCAAACAGATATTGGCCTATATCCGTGATCTGGTTCGTGTCGTCTTCGATGTTTGGTCCTCGGTCTGGTCCGATCCGCTGACTCTGGTCTTCCTCCTCCTGATGATGTGATGGTCCTCCCCCTCATGGCCGGTGAAGATCACTGTTGTTCTGTTCCTGTCGCTGGCTGCTGCAGAGAGAGATTCTAAGGTGGTGCGGCACCTTTAACCTTCCTGGATTTCGCACCACTTTTGGGAGGTCTCTGGGTCATTGCCATCCTCTTGATCAGAGTTCGATCACCCTGATCGATCAAGTCCAATCAGGGGCTGCCACATCGATTTCGGGGTGTGCACTCACTGGGCATGTCTGTAGGTGTTAGGGGCACATAGGCCCTTCCAAATAAGGAATATAGGTGCCGATGTGTCTGACAGATATTCGTGATTGACAGTGTATTTGTATTGTCCCTGCGATGGCCTGGAGACGGCCTTTTTCCTGTGTATTGCGATGGCCAGGCTGCAAACTGCTCATCAATATTCATTCAGGTTGCAGCCTGCTTGTTCCGTACTTGGCAAAATATCCCAGCATCCTTTGCAAGACACCATCTTAGTACTGACCCCCTGGGCGGGATTCTCCAATCTGAGTGTCCACGCCATCGTAAACGTCATCGCGTTTTACGACGGCGTGAACGGGCCGCTCCCACGTCTAATTCTGGCCCCAAAAGGGGGCCAGCACGGTGCTGGAACGGTTCGCGGTTTACCTCTTTAAAAAGTTACCTTGCAGGAGATGCGGCCTTCAGATTTTTGGCGGGAGCAGTGGCCAGGGGTCTGTCGGGAAGGTAAGTTTACCTCTTTAAAATCTTACCTTCAGAGCTGCAGGAAGTCGGCCGTGGGGATTTCTGGGAAGATTTGTTAGTACCTGTACATAAGTTGGGCTGTTGCTAAACCCGAGACACTACACTTGTAGTATCCCCCACCCTTCCACCTCTTCTAACCTAAGGGGTTGGGTGAATATCAGGTAAGCTCTTCCTTTCATTTCCTTGTTTTATCTAGAGGGGATGGCAGGGAAGGTAGTGCAATGTTCCTCCTGCAGAATGTTTGAGGTGAGGGACACCGTCAGTGTCCCTGCTGATTTCATCTGTGGGAAGTGCACCCATCTCCAGCTCCTCAGAAACCGTGTTAGGGAACTGGAGCTGGAGCTGGATGAACTTCGGATCATTCGGGAGGCAGAGATGGTCATAGATAGAAGCTTCAGGGATGTAGTTACTCCGAAGAATAAAGATAGATGGGTGACGGTGAGAGGGGCTGGGAGGAAGCAGTCAGTACAGGGATCCCCTGTGGTCGTTCCCCTTAGTAACAAGTATACCGCTTTGGATACTGTTGGGGGGGGGGGGGGGGAGGACTTACCAGGGGTAAGCCATGGGGTACAGGTCTCTGGCACAGAGTCTGTCCCTGTTGCTCAGAAGGGAAGGGGGGAAAGGAGTAGAGCATTAGTCATGGGAGACTCCATAGTTAGGGGGATAGATAGGAGATTCTGTGGGAACGAGAGAGACTCGCGGTTGGTGTGTTGCCTCCCAGGTGCCAGGGTCCGCGATGTCTCGGATCGTGTTTTCGGGATCCTTCTGGGGGAGGGGGAGCAGCCCCAAGTCATGGTCCACCTAGGCACCAACAACATAGGTAGGAAAAGGGATAGGGATGTAAGGCAGGAATTCAGGGAGCTAGGGTGGAAACTTAGATCTAGGACAAACAGTTATTATCTCTGGGTTGTTGCCCGTGCCACGTGATAGCGAGACGAGGAATAGGGAGAGAGAGGAGTTGAAAACGTGGCTACAGGGGTGGTGCAGGAGGGAGGGTTTTAGATACCTGGATAATTGGGGCTCATTCTGGGGTAGGTGGGACCTCTGCAAACAGGATGGTCTACACCTGGACCAGAGGGGTACCAATATCCTGGGGGGGGAAATTTGCTAATGCTCTTCGGGAGGGTTTAAACTAGTTCAGCAGGGGGTTGGGAACCTGAATTGTAGCTCCAGTATACAGGACGTTAAGAGTAGTGAGGTCATGAGTAAGGTTTCAAAGTTGCAGGAGTGTACCGGCAGGCAGGAAGGTGGTTTAAAGTGTGTCTTCTTCAATGCCAGGAACATCCGGAATAAGGTGGGTGAACTTGCCTGGTGGGTTGGTACCTGGGACTTCGATGTTATGGCCATTTCGGAGACATGGATAGAGCAGGGACAGGAATGGTTGTTGCAGGTGCCGGGGTTTAGATATTTCAATAAGCTCAGAGAAGGTGGTAAAAGAGGGGGAGGGGTGGCATTGTTAGTCAAGGACAGTATTACGGTGGCAGAAAGGACGTTTGGTGAGGACTCGTCGACTGAGGTAGTATGGGCTGAGGTTAGAACAGGAAAGGAGAGGTCACCCTGTTAGGAGTTTTCTATAGGCCTCCGAAAAGTTCCAGAGATGTAGAGGAAAGGATTGCAAAGATGATTCTGGATAGGAGCGAAAGTAACAGGGTAGTTGTTATGGGGGACTTTAACTTTCCAAACATTGACTGGAAACGCTATAGTTCGAGTACTTTAGATGGGTCCGTTTTTGTCCAATGTGTGCAGGAGGGTTTCCTGACATAGTATGTAGATAGGCCAACGAGAGGCGAGGCCATATTGGATTTGGTACTGGGTAATGAACCAGGACAGGTGTTAGATTTGGAGGTAGGTGAGCACTTTGGTGATAGTGACCACAATTCGATTACGTTCACTTTAGCGATGGAAAGGGATAGTATATACCGCAGTGCAAGAGTTATATCTGGGGGAAAGGCAATTATGATGCGATAAGGCAAGACTTAGGATGCATCTGATGGGGAGGGAAACTGCAGGGGATGGGCATAATTGAAATGTGGAGCTTGTTCAAGGAACAGATACTGCGTGTCCTTGATAAGTATGTACCTGTCAGGCAGGGAGGAAGTGGTCGAGCGAGGGAACCGTGGTTTACTTAAGTAGTTGAATCACTTGTCAAGAGGAAGGAGGAGGCTTATGTAAAGATGAGGTTCAGTTAGGGCGCTCAAGAGTTACAAGTTAGCTCGGAAGGACCTAAAGAGAGAGCTAAGAAGAGCCAGGAGGTGACATGAGAAGTCTTTGGCAGGTAGTATCAAGGATAACCCTAAAGCTTTCTACAGATCTGTCAGGAATAAAAGAATGACTAGGGTAAGAGTAGGGCCAGTCAAGGACAGTAGTGGGAAGTTATGCGTGAAGTCCGAGGAGATAGGAGAGTTGCTAAATTAATATTTTGTCAGTATTCACACAGGAAAAAGACAATGTTGTCGAGGAGAATACTGAGATACAGGCTACTAGACTAGAAGGGCTTGTGGTACATAAGGAGGAGGTGTTAGCAATTCTGGAAAGTGTGAAAATAGATAAGTCCCCTGGGCCAGATGGGATTTATCCTAGGATTCTCTGGGAAGCTAGGGAGGAGATTGCTGAGCCTTTGGCTTTGATCTTTTTTCTTCATTGTCTACAGGAATAGTGCCAGAAGACTGGAGGATAGCAAATGTTGTCCCCTTGTTCAAGAAGGGGAGTAGAGACAACCCCGGTAACTATAGACCAGTGAGCCTTAGTTCCGTTGTGGGCAAAGTTTTGGAAAGGTTTATAAGAGATAGGATGTATTATCATCTGGAAAGGAATAATTTGATTAGACATAGTCAACACGGTTTTGTGAAGGGTAGGTCGTGCCTCACAAACCTTATTGAGTTCTTTGAGAAGGTGACCAAACAGGTGGACGAGGGTAAAGCAGTTGATGTGGTGTATATGGATTTCAGTAAAGCGTTTGAGAAGGTTCCCCACAGTAGGCTACTGCAGAAAATACGGAGGCATGGGATTCAGGGTGATTTAGCAGTTTGGATCAGAAATTGGCTCGCTGGAAGAAGACAAAAGGTGGTGGTTGATGGGAAATGTTCAGCCTGGAGTCCAGTTACTAGTGGTGTACCACAAGGATCTGTTTTGGGGCCACTGCTGTTTGTCATTTTTATAAATTACCTGGAGGAGGGCGTAGAAGGATGGGTGAGTAAATTTGCAGATGACACTATAGTCGGTGGAGTTGTGGACAGTGCGGAAGGATGTTACAAGTTACAGAGGGACATAGATAAGCTGCAGAGCTGGGCTGAGAGGTGGCAAATTGAGTTTAATGCAGAAAAGTGAGGTGATTCATTTTGGAAGGAATAACAGGAAGAAAGAGTACTGGGCTAATGGTAAGATTCTTGGCAGTGTGGATGAGCAGAGAGATTTCGGTGTCCATGTACATAGATCCCTGAAAGTTGCCACTCAGGTTGAGAGAGTTGTTAAGAAGGCGTACGGTGTGTTAGCTTTTATTGGTAGAGGGATTGAGTTTTGGAGCCATGAGGTCATGTTGCAGCTGTACAAAAATCTGGTGCGGCCGTATTTGGAGTATTGCGTGCAATTCTGGTCGCCGCATTGTAGGAAGGATGTGGAAGCATTGGAAAGGGTGCAGAGGAGATTTACCAGAATGTTGCCTGGTATGGAGGGAAGATCTTATGAGGGAAGGCTGAAGGACTTGAGGCTGTTTTCGTTAGAGAGAAGAAGGTTAAGAGATGACTTAATTGAGGCATACAAGATGATCAGAGGATTGGATAGGGTGGACAGTGAGAGCCTTATTCCTCGGATGGTGATGTCTAGCACGAGGGGGCATAGCTTTAAATTGAGGGGAGATAGATATAAGACAGATGTCAGAGGTAGGTTCTTTGCTCAGGGAGTAGTAAGGGCGTGGAATGCCCTGCCTGCAACAGTAGTGGACTCGCCAACACTAAGGGCATTCAAATGGTCATTGGATAGACATATGGACGATAAGGGAATAGCGTAGATGGGCTTTAGAGTGGTTTCACAGGTCGGCGCAACAGAGGGCCGAAGGGCCTGTACTGCGCTGTAATGTTCTATATTCTATGTTCGCGCCGCTCCAGTGGCGCTGGCGCCAATGAGGACATGCGCAGTTGCGCCGCCGCCAATGAGGACATGTGCAGTTGCGCCGGCGCCAATGAGGACATGCGCAGTGGCGCTGGTGCCAATGCACAGTGGCCTCCTTCAACGCGCCGGCCCCGACGCAACATGGCACAGGGCTACAGGGGCCGGCGTGTCGGAAAGGAGGCCCCCAGCCACAGAGACCAGCCCGCCGATCGGTGAGTCCCGATCGCGGGCCAGGCAACATCGGAAGTCCCCCCCCCCCCGGGGTCGGACCCCCCTCCCCCAGGCCGCCACCCGACCCTGACACGCCGAGGTCCCGCCGGCTCAGAGCAGGTTAGAACGGCGCCGGTGGGACTCGGCTCTTTTCCTCGGCCGCTCGGCCCATCCGGGCCGGAGAATCGGCAGGCCAGCCACGCACCTTGAAGACTAACTTGCCTCTTTGATCTGGGTTTAACTAGTTGCTCAATTGTAATATTGATACAGCCTTAGAAATTTACAGCGCAAAATATCATCCTTCATCCCATTGTGTCCGCTGTGCTAAAGAATCCCGAACTAACCCCACTGCCCAGCTCCCTCTTGTAAGAAGTTCATCACCAAATCATAACACGCAACCAACAGTAATGAAATGAATGAAAAAATGAAAATCGCTCGTCACAAGTAGGCTCCAAATGAAGTCACTGTGAAAAGCCCCTAGTCGCCAGATTCCAGCGCCTATTCGGGGAGGCTGGTACGGGAATTGAACCGTGCTGCTGGCCTACCTTGGTCTGCTTTCAAAGCCAGCGATTTGGCCCGGTTCTGTAGACTGGCTGAATGATGCACTACAATACATCTAGTTTAAATAATTTATTCTGAAACAACTGTGTGGTAAAGATAACTGGAATAAATAAATAACAAACTACTAACACTAACTATTATAGAGCTACTGCAAAATATGTCTATCCACCAACACGACTAACTCCCAACTGCCTCGAGGCACAGATCGCTTGGTGGACTTACACTGCCACTGCCACCTGATGGTCGGAGGTCGTTTATATTATATACAGAATTGCTTTATGCATATCCTCACAAGTAACGTCAAAAGTAATGTGTTGGCTGTAAGGTGCTTTTGGATCTCCGGATGATAAAAGGGCCAGTTTGTAAATTTAATTTTTATTGCTGAATCCACTTACACCTTGTTAGCAAATTTCTTAATGGACATTTCAAAAAGCCTAAATGGGTGGGTCTTCATTGCGATGGAGCCCAGCCTTGCCCTTGTGGACTCCAGAGATTTCGGAAATTAATGTCCTGGACGCTGCTGTGAGACAAACCCAGGAGAAAAATCGCAGGGGCATTAAAAAGAACATCTTATTTTTTTTCACCTTTTTTGAAATGGTTGATTAATATTACAAACTCCACATTACAGGAAGGACGTCATTGCTCTGGAGAGAGTGCAGAGGAGGTTTACAAGAATGTTGCCAGGGCTAGAAAAGTGTAGCAACGTGGAGAGATCAGATTGGTTGGGGTTATTTTCCTTGAACAAAGGAGGCTGAAGGGTAGCCTGATTGAGGTGCACAATACAATGAGGGGAAGAGATAGAGTGGACAAGATAAAATAGTTTCCATTGGTGGAGAGTTCGAGAATCGGGGACATAGATTCAGGATGAGTGGTAGAAGGTGTGGAGGGGACGTGAGGAAGAACTTTTTTCAGCAGAGGGGATGGGAGTCTGGAATTCGCTGCCGGAGTTGGTGTAGGAGGGAGAGACCCTGAGCTCTTTTAAAAAGTACCTGGATCTGCACCGTAAGTGCTGTAAGCTACTGGGCTAGGAGCCGGGTGCAGGAAGGTGGGATTAGAAAGAGCACCTGGGTGTCTTTGGGCTGGCATGGACATGATGGGTCAAATGGGCTCCTTCTGCACTGTAACTTTTCTACGGTTCTATGGCTGATGGAGGTCTTGCATTGAGGCCTCCAGGAATATGTCCGCCCAGAGTTGGCAACCCTTTGGACAGCTGGCACCCCCTGTACAAGTTTCCCTTCAGGATGTAAGCACCATGAGGGAGGTACTGATGGATTCCTGATCCCCATACCCCAGGGGGAGGCAGAGATTCCAGGAAATGAAGGGGGTATGTGGTTTAAGGTGACACTTTAAATAGAACTGTTAGATTCCAAACATTCCACCAAGTGCTGGTCATCACCATTGTGAAGGTTTCCGAAACGCTGGCGACAAGGACTTGTAACAGGCGGTGGTTTATTCATTAACTGAGCAGCTACTTCATTCATTCTGGTCTCTGCCCGCATTCCAGAGGAAACCTCCCAACACATTACCCTTTTTGTACCCGCACCATCGTGTCACCACATGAGCGCTCAGTGGCGTTAAAACTGTGCATGAGCCTCTCCCACCCTACTTCATCGAACTCCATCACCAGTCGCTCCTATCCCCTCTCTCTCATATCTAACTTTCCCTTAAATGCATCTATGGTATTCACTTCAACCCCACTTTTGTGGCAGAGTTCTGCATTTTAACTACCCCTGTAACGTTTTGCCTGAATTTGCTACTGTATTTATTAACTGTGTTATAGAACCATAGAGTCCCTACAGTGTCAGGGTGGCCAGGTGGCGCAGTGGTTAGCACTGCTGCCTCACGGTGCCGAGGACCTGGTTTCGATTCTGGCCCCGGGTCACTGTCTGTGTGGAGTTTGCACATTCTTCCCATGTCTGCGTGAGTCTCACCCCCACAACCCAAAGATGTGCAGGGTAGGTGGATTGGCCTCGCTAAATTGCCCCTTAGTTGAAAAAAAAGAATCCCCACAGTGCAGAAGGAGGCCATTCAGCCCATCGAGTCTGCACCGATCCTCTGAAAGAGCACCCTACCCAGGTTCACCCCCTGCCCTAGCCCCTTAACCCCACCTAACCTGCATATCTTTGGACTGTGGGAGGAAATCGGAGAATCCGGAGGAAACCCACGCAGACACGGGGAGAAAGTGCAAACTCCACACAGACAGTGACCCGAGGCCGGAATTGAACCCGGGTCCCTGGCGCTGTGAGGCAGCAGTGCTAACCACTGTGCCACCATGCCGCCCCCACTATGCCACCATGCTACACATTTCTAATCTCTTGTTTTAGTCCCATTTGCAAGTGGACTACATCTATCCTACCAAACACATTTTGTGATCTTAAAGACGTCTATCAAGTCACCCCTTTGAGAGAAAGGAACCCCAAGCCTGTTCAATCTTTCCTGCCGGATACAACCTCAGTTCTGGTTTCATTCTAGTAAGTCTTTTTGCCACTTTCCCCTGCGCCCCCATGTATCATTGCTATTACAGGGAGACCAGTACTGTTCCACAATATAGTTCAGCCAAGGCGCTACACCCATGTAAACTCTTGGGAAATGAAAAACAGGAGATTCAAATTAAATACAAATCTAAGCAAATGGGAATTTTTCCTGGAATGACAGATGAAAGGTGCTGTCACTGACAATCAGTGAATGTGTGCACGGTGTTTAAATTAGGCTTTACTGCTTCCACAATTGGGTCATTAGCCTGGGCCTCTGGAGTCAAGGTTAGCCTGTGAGAAGCAGGAGCAAAGAATGAGAATCATCTTCTGCATAGCTCACAGCCCCCCCCCCCCCCCCCCCCCCCCTCCCTCTCATTCAAAGATGACTGATGTTCTGTTAGCACATAGGGATTTGTATGAATATCTGCAAGGGCGAGGAGTGGGGAAGAGGGGAGATTTGCAGGGCTATGAAGATCAATGCAGGAGAGCGGTACTAAATGGATAACTCCTTACCAAACAACTGGCGTGGCACACTGGGCTGAATAACATTCTTCAGAGCCACATCACTCCATGATATGGAAAGTAATAATACAGAAACAGAAAGCACTCAAAGTGCCCCTAAAGAGGCATTTCCAAAGAATATTGGATTTTGGAGGCGGTCTTGTTGTACAATGGTATAGGGCCTCCCCTCTGGGCCGCAGGTTCTAGGTTCAAGTCCCACCCCAGAGCTTGGTGGCCTCAGAAGGTGTGTTCATAACGTGGCCAAACAGGTTGATTCTCGGCCAATACAGGTGGAAAGAGTGGGAGAGCTTCCTAGTCAGCTGCACCGCAGAAGGCAATGGTGAATCACTAATACTGTGCCGAGCATAACCGTAGGTTCATCCAATGGAGCTCCATGATTACCAGTGCTCTCTCAGGGCATGGTACCTGGAGGGGGAGAACATATGATGGGAGTGGCATGAACTGAGAATGAGTTAATGAACAGATGACAGAGATTGAAAGGGAGTGAAAGGGTCAGAAAGAAAAACAAAGCAACCACTGCAGTACTTTGCTAAGCATAATCACAAATAAATCCCACAGGCAGTCTGTCATTGCTAATGCCATCTTAGAGCATGATACCCGAAAGAGGAGCCATTTGGTATCAACAAGAGGATAATAATCTTATTTTTAAAAAGGCAGACTTGTCTTATACAGGACCGAAGAATGTTCCAATGTGTTGTACAGCCATCACCACCAAGTTCTCACAAACAGCATTGTGGTAATGATCAGATAATCTGTTTTATTTCAGTGATGTTGGCCAAGGCAGAGGGAGAAATATTGGCCAGGGCGGACCCTTGCTCTTCAGAGTTTTGCCTTGAGATCTTTTATGCCCACCTGAGAGAGCAGACGAGGCCCTCAATCTTGTCCAAAAGGTAGCATCTCTGACAGAGCGGCACTCACAGCTGCATTGCCAGCCAGGATTTCTTTACAACTTTCTGAATTAAGAGGAAAGTGCTACCAGCTGGGCCTTGGTTAACACATCGTAAGGATCGGGTAACACTGTAACCCGTGATCACAAGACTCAAGCATGTTTGTAAAAGTCTGGAGTCACATGTATGGCAGACCAGACAAGGACGGCAGATTTCCTTCCCTAAAGTCCACATCAGAGAACCAGGTGGGTTTCCATGGCAAATGATGATAATTTCAGGGTCACCGTTACCTTTGAACTGAATTTAAATAATTGATCATCGATCGATAAATGGTTGGGGAAAGAGTGTTATTCTCTGGAGTCCACTGTATTCCTTGAATATCTAATGCATTATGTCCACAAGGAAGGATTATCAATGTGACTATAACTGGACACTTTACGAGTCAGCGAATATTAAAATCCATTGCACAAAGTAATAGTAATGCACTGAATTTTCTTTGCCTCCCATATTAAATTTTTCAATTCCGTCCTGTACTTTTTATAATCTTCCTAGCTGACTGCATTTTGGTCCGGACGTTCGCCATAAGCCTCCTTTTTATGTTAACTTTTACTTCCTTTGTCATCAAGTGTACAAAGAACAAAGAAATGTACAGCACAGGAACAGGCCCTTCGGCCCTCCAAGCCCGTGCCGACCATGCTGCCCGACTAAACTACAATCTTCTACACTTCCTGGGTCCGTATCCCTCTATTCCCATCCTATTCATGTATTTGTCAAGATGCCCCTTAAATGCCACTATCGTCCCTGCGTCCACCACCTCCTCCGGCAGCGTGTTCCAGGCACCCACTACCCTCTGTGTAAGAAAAACTTACCTCGCACATCTCCTTTAAACCTTGCCCCGCTCACCATAAACCTATGCCCCCTAGTAATTGACCCCTCTACCCTGGGGAAAAGCCTCTGACTATCCACGCTGTCTATGCCCCTCATAATTTTGTAGACCTCTATCAGGTCGCCCCTCAACCTCCGTCGTTCCAGTGAGAACAAACCGAGTTTATTCAAGTGCTCCTCATAGCTAATGCCCTCCATACCAGGCAACATTCTGGTAATGTTGTACATTAACATTGGATGCTACATTTGCCTTTCAAAGGAAAATGCCTAGTTTGTACTTGAACTACCTGAATCACTGATCCATTTTTGCTTCACCTTTCCCAATCTACGATAATATATTCTTTTTAATTTATAGTTTTTTAAAAACTTTATAGTACCCAATTCATTTTATCCATATAAGGGGCAATTTAGCATGGCCAATCCACCTACCCTGCACATAAAGAACAAAGAAAGGTACAGCACAGGAACAGGCCCTTCGGCCCTCCAAGCCTGCGCCGACATCTTTGGATTGTGGGGGCGAAACCCACGCGAACACATGGAGAATGCGTAAACTCCACACGGACAGTGACCCGGGGCCGGGATTGAAGCTGGGACCTCGCCGCCATGAGGCAGCAGTGCTAGCCACTGGGCCGCCGTGCTGCCCTTGTAATTTGTAGTTTTGAGATCATTTCTTTTGATAAGGTTACAGTCTGGAGATCTTAGCTGACTTTTCATTACTCTTCCTTATTTATTAAAAGTTTGAATGGCATGTTGAAGCATCAAAAGGATTAAAGACAGATTGCATTGTAATGAAAAATCTAGAGCACTTTCGCGGCAGTTGTAAAATTTTTCAGCCAGCTAATCTGGAGCTAGAAATGTAGAAACCCTTTTCAAATCTGAAAACATCATCCAATCGATAGCTATTAAGCTCAATTTCACTTTTGGTTTATTATTTACAATTCGGCCATATGGTTCATAAGGGAGAGATCAGCCCAAACACAGGTTTACCTTTTTTTTTAAGCATATCTTCACACCCACACTTTTTTATTCTTGGGGAATAGTGGGGTAGTGGTGGAAGGATTCCTGAGCTGATTACCAGCCTGTTAAATGCTCCTTCCGTACCCAACAAGTCCTGAGGTTGAACTCAAACTGGAGCTCCTTGCTCAGCAGTTGGGACGGTACCACTGCAATGATAAGGCTGGAGACCGAATTCTGGCTTAATGCCTGGAAGGATGTTGACATTGCAATGGGTGTAGTGCCGGCCTCCACCCTCCCAACCCAAGTGTATAAAGGGTGCGGAAGCGCATAAAACATTCCCACCACATAGGATTAACAGCCACAACAGCTGGTACAAAGATTGCCATGTTACAGCCTGTCTGCAATTAGTCTGAATTCTTCCACTATGTCACACTATCCTCCAAGGTGAAGGGCGTGACGATACAACTAGAAAAATGTTCATCAGTCAAGTGTCACCACTTGAGAGCTGGTCCTGTTAAATAAATGGCAACAGCCATTTTTAGTAGCCTTTTTAAAGATTACGTTTCTATGTTGAAGACTTTTCTGTAATGTTCTTTCAAATACTTTACGAATAGAGTATATTTTTTGCTACAAAAAGGATAAAAGATTTTCTGCAGCCTTCAAAATGAATACGCTCTCCCTTCAATGACTCATTGGGCTAATGCCATGGTGTAAGTGTGGCATGGAACCATATTGTCCCAGGTTTGATCCCTAGTCTCTGCTGAGTAAGCCAGGGCAAAGATGAAAGTGTTAATAATACAATGGTGAGGTAGAGGCGAGAGAAACTTTGAGCATTTATTACATGCTTGTCAATGACTCCTGTTGAAAGGTACATATTAGGTGACAGCAGGATTGGGCTATGCTGTTCATTCCCCACCCCTACCGCCACTGGGCGGCACAGTAGCACAGTGGTTACCACTGTTGCTTCACAGCACCAGGGTCCCAGGTTCGATTCCCGGCTTAGGTCACTGTCTGTATGGAGTCTGCATGTTCTCCCCGTGTCTCCGTGGGTTTCCTCCGGGTGCTCAGGTTTCCTCCCACAAGTCCCGAAAGACGTGCTGTTAAGTAATTTGGACGTTCTGAATTTTCCCTCTGTGTACCTGAATAGGTGCCGGAACAGGTGGCGACTAGGGGATTTTCACAGTAACCTCATTACAGTGTTAATGTAAGCCTGCTTGCAACAATAAAGATTATTATTTATCTTCTCTTGGTAACAACTCACTGACATTTAGTTTAAACATTAGCATTCCAACTAACAAAGTGTTTTTTAAAAATGTAAAAGCAGAAAACACATTGAATGTCGCACAGCTTGCTCCCATTGCCAACCAAGTTGGTTATTTTGATATATAAAATCAACGTAACCATATTTTGACTAGAAGGCTCAAGTCTTTAAATAAACCACCAGCCCACTCAATTCAAGACATTTAGCCACTAGCACTTGGCAGACATACATGTGCTGATTGGAAATAGAAGCCTCAAAACACTGTTGCGTGTTCCAAGAACTTTATTGGCCAATTTGGTTGTCAAATAGCTCTACAAATTTGGTTAATCCACTGTTTATTCATGTCCTCAGATATTCTAGCAATTTCCCCTTCCCCCCACCCCACCTTCATACAAGGGTCTAAACATAATCTCTTCATTAAACCCACACTGGGACCTGTAGCTGTTACAAGGCTCTTGCTAACATATACAGGTGGACTACACTAATGCAGAGCTGCTGATAAATGATGGCCCACTCCCCCATGTAGTCTTCCAATGTTCTCGCCCAGGTGATGACCGACATTAGCACCATCAACCGCACCCTCCAACCAAATTTCAGACATTCCCTTACATCCCTCGTCACTAGTCATCCAGTTTTAATATTCTCACCCAAAGCTACGGACCTATTTATCTAGTCATCGTCCAGTACTTCACCATCAACTCCTACCCACACACCCACAATGCCCATTCTTCACAGCTAATTCAAGACAGTGAGCTTGAGCAAATTTTCAGCCACCACCACCCGAGCTTTATTCTGCCCACGGATTTTTCAGAGGTCACTGGATTCCTGGGTTGATTATTCTTTCATCCTGGCAAGCAGGTGGACACAAAAGATCCATGGCATAGAGAGCAGGGAAGCTCACCCTGGTGTCCTAGCCAATATTCAATCAACTTCACTAAAACAGATTTTCTGGTCATTATCACATTGCTGCTGGTGGAAACTTGCTGTGTGTATATCGGCTGCCACATTTCCTACAACAGTTGGCTACATTTCATTGGCTGTGAAGCACTTTTCTTTTCAGAAACCTGGCCTGACCAATTAAAGCTACATTGATCGAAGCCATATAATCGAGCAACGTCGACGGATCAAGACTAAAACTTACTGAAGTGAAGATAAGTACTGACAAAATTCATTCCTTATCCATTTCCAAAATGTGAGCCTTCTTTAGGCCCTTGTAGTAAACATTATTTTCCAAGTGAGAAGAATTTGTGCCTGGAACTCTGTACTTACCAGACGCCTTGTTCCCAGATGGGTATGTCCAGAACCAGGGGTCACATTGTGAGGATTCAGGGTAAACCATTTCAGACAGAGATGAGGAGACATTTCTTCACCCAAAGAGTGGTGAATCTGTGGAATTTTACCGCCGGAGGTAGTTGATGCTAAAACATTGAATACATTCAAGAGGTAGCTAGATATAGCACTTGGGGAGACTGGGATCAAAGGCTATGGGGAGAAAGCAGGATTAGGCGATTGAGTTGGATGATCAGCCATGATCGTGATAAATGGCAGAGCAGGCTCGAAGGGCCAAAAGGCCTCCTCCTGCTCATATCGTCTATGTATCTATGTATGTAACTTGAGGGACTTCCAGAGGGATTGAATTGTTCCCTTTGGTGGGAATACACTCTGCCAAGTAGACAACTAATATTTTGAATCCCTTTCCTCTTAAAACCAGTTAAAATTGCAAATAATATTGAAGGAGGTTCCACTGAAATCAGGATAGAACATGTTAAAAACACTTATTGGGTCAGGCAAAAGCTGGATAGAACCTTTAAACCTCCTGCCCTCTACCCACAGATAACCCCCCCCGACCTGTTTAGTTTCCCAACATTTTCGGTTTTGATTTCAAATTTGCACCAGCTGTAGGCCTGAGGGAATAAAAATGGGATCTTCGCAGCTGAGCCCGTTCCTATCACCAAACTGCACCTCCACAGCAAGACTTAAGTTCATATCACATTTTTTGCCGATAGCAATATTTCAACAATTGCAAACGAATGAATGATATCATCTACTTTGAAGTGGGTGGAGAGACAAAGTTGCCCAGAACAATTCCCAGCTCGTTTTCAAAAAACATCACGATCTACCTCAGTTTTAATATTAGTATGGGGCAGTGGGAGACTTGCTGACATGGTGTCCAGAGAGGGGAGGGGGTGAAGAGAGAGAAACACACAGAGATAGGGCAGGGGAGGGGGGGGGGGAGACAGACATTGCAGACTCAGGGAAGGGTGCGGGCAGTGAGTGGGGAACTTAGTGGCATTTGAGGGGGGGGGGGGCAATGGCGATACCCGGATGAGACCCACACAGACACAGGGAGAACGTGCAGACTCTGCACGGACAGTGACCCAAGGCCAGAATCGAACCCAGGACCCTACCACAAGTCCTGAAAGACCTGCTTGTTATGTGAATTGAACATTCTGAATTCTCTTTCAGTGTACCCGAACAGGCGCCAGAGTGTGGCGACTAGGGATTTTTCCACAGTAACTTCATTGCAGTGTAAATGTAAGCCTACGTGAGACAATAATAAAGATTATTATTACCTCAGTGTTGGATGGGGGGCAGGGACGTGTTGATCTTCAGTTGTGATCAGGGTGCCCTCTAAAGACAGCACCCTGGTCTCGGCAGAGTCAGCCTTGCTGGCTCCATCAGGCCTCACCCCGCCAGACTGACGGTGAAAACCCCACCCCCCTCATGTGGTGTTTTTTACCCATGGTCAGGATCTGAAGTGAAAATTGGTCGCTGATTTTCAGTCGGAGGCTGACACTTTGAAACAAATATGGTAAGATGCCACCCAATAGAATTCTCAGTTGGCTGGGAAATATGGTAAGATGCCACCCAATAGAATTCTCAGTTGGCTGGGAAAGGTGCACTACAACAGATCTCTTTGTTCATGGGAAGGGAAGAAAATAAACCAAGTCACGTCCCTCAGACCTGGCCACTATTCAATAATCGGTACTGAAAAAGGAATGCAGGCCTGCACATATTTCAGGACAGAACACCACCACGGCCGAGATACAAGCATAATATGAGCAACCTTTTGCTATTCTATAATTTAGGCTCACATGGATAAATGAATATTTGTATCGTTGCCGCCTGTTGGAAAGGGAGGGGGAAAAAATCTGAAAGTTAAAATCAGGCTGGACCTGAATCAATTATTCATTCCCAAATGGTTTCCTATTTTGGACATCGCAGGACAGGTAAATGTTGAACAGGGAGCAGGTGCTCTCCAAATGCAGAGAGAAGCTTGGGTGTGGGAGAAAACGGCAAGTCTTTGTTTATTTCCGCCAAATCTCTTCATATTTCAAACAGCTCAGACCCGGTTGGAGGGTGGGGTTGATGGTGCTAATGTCGGTCATCACCTGGGCGAGAACATTGGAAGACTACATGGGGGAGTGGGCCATCATTTTTCAGACCCGCTGAAAGTCAAAACACAAATAGGTAAACACGAGGAGCAGAAAATGGCAAAATGAAAGGACATCACGCACTGCACATGGTAAATCGGAATTACCAATTCATTAATATTCCAGGACAATTTTATTTCTGGCTTCTTAATGTACATTTTTATAGGCCATATTAAAAAGGCTGCTGCATAACAAGTGAATGTGTCTGCAACCTGATTTCATAAGAGTCTGCATGCCGCTATACACAAATGAGAGGTAGAAACACTGTATTAAAGACCTAATAGTACAAATATTTTATAAATAAAAACAGTCTTCGGAATTAATGGAATCGCTTACAGATAAATAAAAGTACACATTAGATCTTTTCATAAAATAAAGCGTGGGGGGGGGGGGGAAAAGAGGGTATAACAGTTTAGACGAGCCTCATGAACAAGCCAAATTCATCGCTATGAGGGAAATATTTCGAATCCACTGTCTCTGGGGCATTAAACATGATCGTTATGAAGGACTTAGCTCAATATTCAAGTATTCAAGCAGCTGAGTAACAAAACAAAAAAGGAAAATGTTGGTGTTTTCTTTTTTAAAGAAAAAATGCTCAAGGGTGGGAAAAAAGTATTTACCAACTTCAGAAGGCTGTCTCGGGAGTCCAGGGATGGGTGGGGACAGGCTGGGTGGTAAATGCCATTCCTGATCTGCTCTGCTGGACATCAGACTGCGCTGCACGAACCGACTGGGCGCGCAGTACGGCGGGGCGAAGACGTAGGAAAGGACGCAGCCGCTGGTTTCCCTTAACCCACGTGCACCAGCACAGCCGCCGGCTTTCTTTCAGACGCGTGTTTCTCTCTCCAAGTTGCCGCCCGCAATTTTTAATTTAATTTTAAAGTTACAAAAATAAGATCTCCGGCCAAATACTCTTTCAGAACTCAAAACTGCCATGGTTAGTGTCAGCTTAGTCTCAAAATCCTCCAACAGGCAGTGAGTGGGAAGCCTATCGCTGAGCAGGAATCGCTCAAACGGATCTCACACAAACACACACACATACAGTACAAAAATGGACAATTGTGCTGCTTCACTTGTTTTACATAGATTTACATACATGTGTAATATATGTGTATAATACACATACAGGGTTGGAAATGAACCTTAGATTCCATCGATTATATGCCAGTGACAAAACTGCCCTCCAGAAGCAAAACCTGGGGGCTTCAAAACAGTCCGAACCTACTTGTAACTTGGCTCCCAGAGTCCTGACAATGTTTTTTTCCACTCCTGAAAATACTAAATGTTACATCAGTCTGCACAATAGGTTCTCAAATCTATAGGAAAGATGCTTTATTTCCATAATACTGTCCGAACAAACAGCATCGTTAGCAATATTATCAGGCCAGCAGCACAGTCACACTTATTACATGCACAACACAAAGCCAGCCCAAAAATATTGTTTAAAAGTCAGCAATCACTGGCAAAAAAGAGAGAAAAAAATATTAGTTTCATTATATACAGACAGTTGCTCTATACGAACTACTCAAGTATTTAATAAGTAAAAAAAAAATGGAAAGGCTTGTAATTAATACAGGCTTTTTTTTTTTTTGCAGTCTTTTTAGTTAAAGTGTCAAGCACTCTGTGCTTCACGCTCCAAAACGCTTTAAAATGTCTTTTGTTTAACGTACTGGAGCTTAACCGACTCGGTCAATTTTCTTTTTCCTATTTCTTCAATGCAGCTTTTAAGCTGTGCTGCTTTGCAAGGAGTTCTGCATAACGTTACTGTTATCCAAGCTGTTCAAATAATTGTAATAGTGCAATCAGAAGTGGTTGTCTGTTGGAGCAGAGTCTTTGTGGTTTCAACAGCTCCCGTGTGAGGAGCTTCGAAAAAAACAGAAAAATGAGAAAATCCCGTGTCCATCCGTAGTGATGCCCGGTTTCCCTTCTGGTTCACAAGGCCACGGAGGTGGGCTGTAGACATCCCCCCCTTTGCCTCTTGTCAACTTCCTATCCACATAAAGTGCTTAACTCCTCCTTGACGATCAGTTTCCGTGGGTTGATATGTATGCGATGTAGCAGAAGATACAAGGCAATGCATTGCCTTTGACTGGCTGTACAAGGTCCTGGTAAAACTCAAAATTGCCGTGAGTAACTGTGGCTCACTTATCACACTATTAGTGTCTTTTTGTTTTGATAAAAACTTTAAAAGTTTTACTCGGAGAAAGACAATGTCAGTTTGCCACTGTACAGTACTGTATATACACAAGTTAATCAGAATGTAGGCTGAGTACCCAATGAGTTCTGTGACAAAAATAGAGGTCAGGCTTCAGTTTTACTATCGTGCTTGTGTTAACACACTCCAGTGATAAGTGGCTTTGAAAGCCAAAAGTAGTGAATCTGCCCCACACTTTACCTCTTTGAGGCAAATTGAAACGAAAGAAAATGCTACATCGTTGAGAGGATTTTCCAAAAGTATTAATCTATATTTATACATAAATGTCCTTTCTTTTGAAACACAAACTCCTCTTTGGTAACTCTTAAAAAAAAAACATTTCCTCACTTCATGTGTTGGCGCAGGTGATGAAAATAAAAATAACACCGGTCTGAACAGTTTTGCCAAAATAAAGAGAGGGGGGGGGGGGAGAAGGAAAAAGGCAACTCCAAGACTCTAGGACTTGATCCAGGAAAGGTGGTGGTCCGTGCTCTGCTGTTAGTGGTCCATTTCAGAAGGCTAGTTTTCATACAGAGTCACCGTGCCATGGCACAGTGCGGAGAGTCTGCGTTCAATGCTGCTCTTGTCTGAAAAACAAGTAAAAAGCGGACGTTTAGTTTATCAGTTGGACTCCATGAAGCTCCAAACCATGCACAATTGACCTCGATTTTTTCACATGATCAACGGCGCTGTTCACTCATTTACCGTGTGCACTCAACCCCAGTGAGTAGGTTGTTGCCTTGGACTTGGCTGGTTCCCCATCAGCCCCAGGTAGCACAATGCAGCAACCAAAGTTAAAAATCAGGTAGTTCCTTCCTACCAATAATATTTCTAGGCATACTGGTGATGGGCGGCACGGGAGCACAGTGGTTAGCACTGTTACTTCACAGCTCCAGGGTCCCAGGTTCGATTGCTGGCATGGGTCACTGTCTGTGCGGGGTCTGCACGTTCTTCTCGTGTCTGCGTGGGTTTCCTCCGGGTGCTCCGGTTTCCTCCCACAAAAGCCCCGAAAGACGAGATTGTTCGGTGAATTGGACATTCTGAATTCTCCCTCTGTGCACCCGAACAGGCGCCGGAATGTGGTGACTAGGGGCTTTTCACAGTAAATTCATTGCAGAGTTAATGATAGCCTACTTGTGACAATAATAAAGAGTATTATTAGGAGGTGGCATCACATGTGGTTGAGGTGGGAAGTTCAGCCTTATTCTTGAAACATTTCAACAGATATCTTTCAATAAAAATTATAATTTCACTCTCCATCTGATGTGGGAGTCCTCGGAACACAAACACTCCCTCCAGATCTTCATTGTCCCCATTAACCAACAAATCAACCTTAATGCTGAGCCAAATGTGCCTCAAATGACAAACTGCACTAAAAATTGAGTTTCCAGTTTTGTCATCAAATTGTGGAAATTCAAATATTCACCTCCAATGCATCCACTATTCTTTAACAAGGTAACTGCTTACATCCCACTTAAACTTCATTAAAAATAATTATAATAGTCTCTGCACTACAAATGTAAACTTCCCAAGTTCCATACTGTTCCGTTTGCTTCCATTTCTCCTTTGCAAAACTTATGGGGGAGATGACAGAAAGCCTGTTGAAAAATGTAGGTACTAACGATGCTTCTAACAGTGGGATGAGTTGGAGAAAGAGGCCAGAGGATGAAGTTGTTCCAGGGAGCTGGGTTGAAAACATTGGTGAGCAGCTGTGGGTCTGGAGGCCCAGGAAGCCAGTGCTGGAGGAGTGAAGGTCATTGGAATGTAGGGTTGAGTTGTGAGAGGTACAATGCTATGAAGGTAATGGGGGGGGGGGGATTTGCACATAAGGATCCTCACGTTGAATTTGCCACAACAAAGAACTACTTCACCATTGCGCCATTCCACAAAACGGAGGGTGCTGAGGCCAATCAGTCCTAACATCGGAGTTGTCTCCCTGGCTAATGGCTGTATAACTTGGGGATCAAACCTGCGATCTTCTTAACTTGTATGGTTCAGCTTTCATTGTTTGGCTAACTGTAGAGGCCCTCGATTAGCTTTCCACAAAACTTTCATTTTAAGAAAATACTCTCAGTATAAATATGGCACACAGATGGCCCCAGGCAACATTTCGGGTGTGCCAAACATTTGCATTTTTCAGAACTGGGTTGCTTGTTCTTCATCCCACTGGCTATGTTCTTTTTACCCTTACATTTGTGGATGTTGTCAATATCAGCAGGGTCTTGCAGAGTCTTCGTCAAGCCTTCCAGCAACAATGCTGCTTTGTGGTACCGGTATGCGATGTCTTCTGTTTGCTGGAACATTTCATCGAGTGCAGCTGACTGTACCTAGAGATTCAACAAAGACATGAACACAAACAATTGGCAACTCAATGCTCAACATCCAGGGTACTACACCCATACAACCTAGAAATGGTTCAAAGGAATGCTATCCTTAATTAAATTAAATGTTGCTGCTAACTTTACTTTCTGGGCTTTAGGAAATATTGTACATGAAACTGGGAAGTATCCACAAGGTAATCAAACATTTTTAATTGCTGATCTGATAAATGATTTATCCTCCTTTTATATCACTCTTTGTCCAAGATGATGAACAAATAGTCTGATCTCAGGCCTCAAACAATGGGCCACTGAAACATGAATAGCAGTGAGTGTACTTTCTTCCCCACCTTACATGGAGGGACTTGCCCCCCCCAGAATTTTGCCCCCCCAAAGAAGTTTTGTCCTTCTTCCTCTACTGTCCAAGATCATTAGCACATAGTGTGGCGTGCTCCTGGCTCAGGGTAGTCTTACAGTCTGGGGCCACACCACCAGGCCCCTCCATGCACTGGCAGAACAACTATGCATCCAGCACCTCAAAATCTGACCAAGAACAGCATGCCACTGAATGTACTGTCCAATGAAAGCCAACACCGGTATGACAGCAATGTGAATGCCTGGCTGACCACCAACACCACCCCATCCGAATACAAGAAAATCCTCTAATCTTCAAACAGTTAAATCTGAAACTCCATGAGTACTGAAATTTAAAGATGTCCTTTAAATATTTTCTTTTCGCTCCCACTGGGTGGAATGGCCAGCTTATTAGACTGTGCCACAATAGTGAACGCTGTGTGGGAAATTCTAAATACAAAGCATGCATCACTGGCTAATTACCACCATGGAAGTTATCCAATGATACAAAGTCTATATTGCAAACCCTATGCTTGCATGCATTTCCTGTTGTCAACTTCTCCCATGCTGAATTCCTCTGGCGACATTTATAATGCAAACTAATTTTGTAAACTGGTCATGCTGTAATTAAATCCATCTGTCAGTTTTCTCTCGCTCTGCATTGGAAAACAACTCTTATGCTTCCCACTGATGTAAGCGTTCTCATTTAGTATAGTTTCATTTAATTCAGCGAAAAAAACATACAAAAAATAAAGGCAGACCGAAACTTAAAAATAGAGCCTCAACTCCTTGCCTTCAACACTTCTTCACCTAAAGACTGCATTTGTTCTCGACTCCGTAGGTGATGCCACGAAGTACCAGCTGACCATTAAAATAAACATATCGCGTTTTCCTTAGCTATTCACCTGAACTGTACCACACCATTGATAAGTCACAACAAGAATCAAAGTAGGTTTTCCTCCCTCAAAATACCTCTCAAAAACCTAGAGACATGTGGTAGTAGTTACCATTTCCACGGCATAGCTGTAGATCAGCTTTTCTGCAGTAACACTGTTGATTTCATCCACAAATCTCTGTTTATCGGAGAAGAAGCGATTCAGTTTCTCAGTGAGTTTCTTGCAGAAGGAGATGCAACACTTGTAGCGATCATTCAAGTTTTTAACAACTGTAAGAGAGAAGCGAGGAGGATTATCAGGTCATGCCCAGTACCTATGTGTCCGATTCTGAACTTCAAACTCATTTTATATTTTATAATGGGACACAAAAGGCTGGAAAGGATGGCTGCCCCAGGGTCAACCGAGTTCCTTTGTGGATTGGAATCATCCTCCATCTCAAGGGGGAACAAAGAGCATCCCAGATTGATGTTAAACAAGACCCTTCCCTGAAACCAATCGAAAAGGTATCAGATTGAAAGCATCATTCAAAAACAAAGACAGTCAAATCCGTAGACGTGCTACCCCCACAATACACATGTAATCAACATGAACACCACCCTCTTATTAACTGGAGAAACGTCACATGATGAGACAGTTGTGCTTTTATCTGCATTTAAAACTTAGATTAAATTTTTTTGTGTGCAGTTCCACCAAAAATACATCAGAAGCACCAGCTTACGGGCGGCACGGTGGCGCAGTGGTTAGCACTGCTGCCTCACGGCGCTGAGGACCCGGGTCCGATCCAGGCCCCCTGATCACTGTCCGTGTGGAGTTTGCACATTCTCCCCGTGTCTGTGTGGGACTCAACCCCACAACCCAAAGATGTGCAGGGTAGGTGGATTGGCCACGCTAAATCGCCCCTTAATTGGAAAAAGATAATTGGCCATATTTTAATTTATATTTAAAAAGCACCGGCTTCGGCCAGTCTGGGAACGTGGCTCAAACTGAGCTAAGAGACATCAGGCAGCCAAAATACGTAACCTGCCCCAGTTTAAAGTTCACCTGGGAACCAATCTCCTAGAAATGTCACTGCAAGAAACCCCACAGCCTGGTGAGAACGAATGCTTCGCTTTACATGACCCTGGCTCCCAACGTTAAAGCATCAAAAACCATCCAAGAAACCACAAGTCTCCACTTGGGAGAGCGGAAATCGCAAATCAGAGACTGAGACAATTCCTTCTCGGTGGTAGAGGGAGGTGCTGTTAAGGAGGTTTGGTGAGTTCCTGTAGTGCATCCTGTTGATGGCACACAGCTTCCACTGTGTGCCAGTTGTGAAGGAAGTGAATGTTTAAGGCAATGGATGGGGTGCCGATCCAGCGGGCTGCTTTGTCCTGGATGGTGTCACATTTCTTGTGTTGTTGGAACTGCACTCACCCAGGCAAGTGGAGAGTATTCCATCAGACTCCGGACTTGTGCCTTATAACTGTAGCCAACAGAGACACTTCCTCAATTGTGATATTTTAGGCTGACTGTATTAACGAGTGTACAAAGATCTGCACCATTAATAGGTGATGAACTGTTGTAGCTATAAGGTTTCAGTTGATCGCGCACACGAGAATTGACCTTGTGTAAAAATGACAATATGTTTTGCTGCATCTCTCTTTTTGCAGAAAGGAGGAGTGCATTGGGAATTAACATTTTTTCTGCATCAATTACAATTGCAAACACTGCAAGGTCAGATGAAACACAGGGGACTGAATACAAAGCTTGTACAATGCTACAAACTCGGAGTGCCACAAATAGCATGCAAATAAACAGGCTATTAAACGTGGATGATATGACAACTGGTCTGAAGGATAAGTATCAAATTGTACAGCAGCAAGATAGAATGTAAATTAGAAGGGCACTGCCTTCCCAAATACATTAGATGAGTGAGCTGGAACTTGCTACCATTCCCACTCTTCAATTTAATTTTGCGCTGACTTAAGCTTGCAGGTTAATCCACTAAATATTTTTCTCCCCTTTCAACTTTAAAATAAACACGTCACTGGTCTAATGCCTTTGGAGTCTTTGCATTTGCATGGAAAGAGGCATTGGTACCTTGCTTAACTGCTGTGGATGGGTTCAGCTTGCCCGACTTAACCTGGTCTTTTGCAAGATGCAAAGAGGATGCTAAGAGCTGCGCTCCTTTCATGTACAACACAAGCTGCTCCACTTGTCTGTAAAATAAACATCGGGTTAAGCATTCCATCAGATGTCAGTCAGCCAACAAATACCTGAAACATCCTATGTCCCACTGTTAGCTAGGAAGGACCTAAAGAGAGAGCTAAGAGGAGCCAGGAAGGGACATGAGAAGTCTTTGGCAGGTAGGATCAAGGATAACCCTAAAGCTTTCTATAGATATGTCAGGAATAAAAGAATGACTAGGGTAAGAGTAGGGCCAGTCAAGGACAGTAGTGGGAAGTTGTGCGTGGAGTCCGAGGAGATAGAAGAGGTGCTAAATGAATAGTTTTTGTCAGTATTCACACAGGAAAAAGACAATGTTGTCGAGGAGAATACTGAGATACAGGCTATTAGACTAGAAGGGCTTGAGGTACATAAGGAGGAGGTGTTAGCAATTCTGGAAAGTGTGAAAATAGGTAATTCCCCTGGGCCAGATGGGATTTATCCTAGGATTCTCTGGGAAGCTAGGGAGGAGATTGCTGAGCCTTTGGCTTTGATCTTTAAGTCATCTTTGTCTACAGGAATAGTGCCAGAAGACTGGAGGATAGCAAATGTTGTCCCCTTGTTCAAGAAGGGAAGCAGAGACAACCCCGGTAACTTTAGACCAGTGAGCCTTACTTCTGTTGTGGGCAAAATCTTGGAAAGGTTTATAAGAGATAGGATGTATAATCATCTGGAAAGGAATAATTTGATTAGAGATAGTCAACACGGTTTTGTGAAGGGTAGGTCGTGCCTCACAAACCTTATTGAGTTCTTTGAGAAGGTGACCAAACAGGTGGATGAGGGTAAAGCAGTTGATGTGGTGTATATGGATTTCAGTAAAGCGTTTGATAAGGTTTCCCACAGTAGGCTACTGCACAAAATACGGAGGCATGGGATTCAGGGTAATTTAGCAGTTTGGATCAGAAATTGGCTAGCTGGAAGACGACAAAGGGTGGTGGTTGATGGGAAATGTTCAGACTGGAGTCCAGTTGCTAGTGGTGTACCACAAGGATTTGTTTTGGGGCCACTGCTGTTTGTCATTTTTATAAATTACCTGGAGGAGGGCGTAGGAGGATGGGTGAGTAAATTTGCAGATGACACTAAAGTCGGTGGAGTTGTGGACAGTGCGGAAGGATGTTACAAGTTACAGAGGGACATAGATAAGCTGCAGCGCTGGGCTGAGAGGTGGAAAATGGTGTTTAATGCAGAAAAGTGTGAGGCGATTCATTTTGGAAGGAATAACAGGAAGACAGAGTACTGGGCTAATGGTAAGATTTTTGGCAGTGTGGATGAGCAGAGATCTCGGTGTCCATGTACATAGATCCCTGAAAGTTGCCACTCAGGTTGAGGGGGTTAAGAAGGCGTACGGTGTGTTAGCTTTTATTGGTAGCGGGATTGAGTTTCGGAGCCATGAGGTCATGTTGCAGCTGTACAAAACTCTGTTGCGGCCGCATTTGGAGTATTGCGTGCAATTCTGGTCGCCGCATTATAGGAAGGATGTGGAAGCATTGGAAAGGGTGCAGAGGAGATTTACCAGAGTGTTGCCTGCATTGAGGGAAGATCTTATGAGGGAAGGCTGAGGGATTTGAGGCTGTTTTCGTTAAGAGAGAAGAAGGTTAAGAGGTGACTTAATTGAGGCATACAAGATGATCAGAGGATTGGATAGGGTGGACAGTGAGAGCCTTTTTCCTCGGATGGTGATGTCTCGCACGAGGGGACATAGCTTTAAATTGAGGGGAGATAGATATAGGACAGATGTCAGAGGTAGGTTCTTTACTCAGAGAGTAGTAAGGGGGTGGAATGCCTTGCCTGCAACAGTAGTGGACTCGCCAACACTAAGGGCATTCAAATTGTCATTGGATAGACATGTGGACGATAAGGGAATAGCGTAGATGGGCTTTAGAGTGGTTTCACAGGTCGGCGCAACTTCGAGGGCCGAAGGGCCTGTACTGCGCTGTAATGTTCTATGTTCAGGAAGAAAAGGCGGGCTGTGCAAAGCAGCAGTGTTCAGGGAGGACGAAGCTGTGATCATCATTCATGCTTCAGTTCACCATTGAGGATACATTTTGCTCCTCGCATGCAGCATATTGCTGTAAGCTACCTTGCTTCTCAATCATAGACCAGCCAAAGGCAGATATTTTCCACAGTGGCAGGAAAGAAAACTCGGGGGATTTTGTTTTCTCAAGACACTCCTTTGAAACATCTAGCAACTAATCAGAGTGGCAGTATCCTAGGAGCATCTGGCTAGGGGCTTTTCACAGTAACTTCACTGAGTGTTAATGTAAGCCTACTTGTGACAGTAAAGATTATTATTAGCTGGTGCGGGTGAATGGAAAGCTTAAACATGCATGTACATTTTGATGGACGGGGGGAGTGGGGCGGGGAAATCATTTTAGGTTTCATTCACCATTTAGATTTCAGTCACCATTTTCCACCTTTCTACTATGGGTGACTGTGTGGAGTTTGCACGTTCACCCTGTGTCTGCGTGGGTTTCCTCCAGGGGCTCTGAGTTTCCTGAGTCCAAACGATGTTAGGTGGATTGGCCATGCTAACGTGCCCCTTTGTGTCCAAAGGTTAGGTGAGGTTGCGGACGATAGGGTAGGGGGGGGGGGCCTGGGTACGATACTCCTTCGGAGGATCGGTGCAGACTCGATGGGCCAAAGGGGCTGGTTTAGCACAGTGGACTAAATAGCTGGCTTGTAATGCAGAACAACGCCAGCAGCACGGGTTCAATTCCCGTACCGGCCAACCCGAACAGGCGCCGGAATGTGGCGACTAGTGGCTTTTCACAGTAACTTCATTGAAGCTACTTGTGACAATAAGCAATTATTATTATTAAATGGCCTCCTTCTGCACTGTAGGGATCCACGTCTGTTACTGTTAACATTTTTGGAGGAGAGAAACGATTGGATTGTTCCAAATCACTCAAAATTTACATATCACCACCGGACAGGAGTCACAACTTAATTCACCACTGCCAGCCCATGAACAGATCAGCAATAAATGCCAGGAGGATCACCAGAATTGTGTTTTACTTGTCACTCAACAGAACCGCCACAAAAATGGAGTTTACATAGTACAACACCCAAGAGAGAGCTGCAGTCACCGATAAGAATTTAAAAGAGCTGCTTTGTGCTCTATTGTTATCAGAAGGTACAAAGTCATGCAAGCGATTCAGTGATATTTGATGCTACTTCCTAAATGCAACACAAAGAAAGACAGCTAGTGGAGTGCTTTTAAACAAAATAAATTCAGAATAATAAATTTTGATTGACAGGATGTCTAGGTTTTTGAGCCGCGCCGTATAGTAGATTTGGTGACCTTCAACCCCTCCCCACGCCCTTCACCCCCCCTCCCCCCCAAAATCCCACTTGTACAAGAAAGGTAAATGACTGCAAGTACTACTAACCCCCACTCCTTGCTGAGACGACTGATCTGGTCCACCACTACACTCTCCTGGATTTGGTAGAGAGAAGCGGCAGATGTCCCCAGGTCCCAAGTGCCTCCTTTCATCATTGCAATGTCCATAATGCATTCTGCAAACGTCAGCATTGTATTCAGGTGGCGCAAGGTATCCGTATGCTCTCTCTGCAATCGACAGGCAGAAGGAAAAGTTAACTCTGGTTCTGAATTTTTATTTTTAAAACAAACTCGAGCCGTACTGTAGTTCAGCCAACTGAAACCGATCAATTTCACTTCAATAAGTCATTGAGTAAAAGCCATTAACTCCTGATTTTAAGTATCTTCTTCACGAGCTCTCTGACCCAAGGCAGGTCCTTAGTAATTAGTTGCCAAACAAATCATGGCAAAATGTCATGATTTTTTAACTCCGGATAGGGAGAGGATACAAAAGTGTCATGATTTGCAAACATGCAGCTAATGAACACATAGAATAGGACACGGCCAATCAACAGTCAGGACACTCAGGGGTGGTATCTCACTATAAAAAGGATGAGGTACTCACACCCCGCCTCTTTCCACAGATCAACATCTACAGAGTGAGACAGGGTGTATCCTCAGCATCACATCCCAGCACGTGGCTTCGAGCAAGGCTGGTTCAGTTAGACTGAGTTACTACATTTAGATTAGCAGAGTCAAACTCATTGAGAACTGTGCTAATAGTTCAATAAAACACACTGAACTCACTTCAAAGTCTGGAGCATCTTTTATTCAAAACTGCATCAAGTGGCAGCTTGTGTTGTTCCAAATTACATAAGGCAACAAAAGGGTCTGAAAACACAAGTGGGCAGCACCCCTGCCTCTGAGCCAGATTCAAGTCCCACTCCAGGACTTGATGGCCACATAAAGTGTGCTCATATCTGGGCCATAGCATTGATTATCAACCTGCAATCCTTCCAATACATGGATGGCAGGTGGTGAGAGCGGTAGAATATCAGAACCTGCAGAAAGTAAAGGAAAACTGCAGTACTTTGCAAAGCATAATCGTGGACGGAGACATGGGAGGCCCCCTGGTCATCAATGTTCTGTTAAGGAATGGTACCAAGTCTACGCCAGCCAGAATGGGAATTGAAATGTGTACCGTTGCTGTTAATCTGATCCACACGCTGGCCGTCTTGCCAATGTTTTTTTTAAATGAATTTACGGGATGTGGGGGTCGCTGGTTGGGACAGCATTTATTGCCTATCCCTTGTTGCCCTTCAGAAGATGATGGTGAGCTGCCCTCTTGAACCACTGTAGTCCCCGAGGTGTAGATACACCCGTGCTGTTAGGGAGGGAATTCCAGCATGTTGCCCCAGTGACAGTGAAGGAACAGTGATATATTTCCAAGTCGGGGTGGTGAGTGACTTGGAGGGGAACCTCCAGGTGGTGGGGTTCCCAGGTATCTGCTGCTCTTGTCCTTCTAGATGGATGGGGCGTGGGTTTGGAAGGTGCTGCCTAAGGAACCTTGGCGAGTTCCTACAGTGCATCTTGTAGATAGTACACACGGCTGCCACTGTTCGTCGGTGGTGGAAGGTTTGAATGTTTGTGGAAGGAGGAGCAATCAAACGGGCTGCTTTGTCCTGAATGGTGTTGAGTCTCTTGAGTGTTGTTGGAGCAACACTCATCCAGGCAAGTGGCGAGTATTCCATTACACTCCTGACTTGTGCCTGGTAGATGGTGGACAGGCTTTTTTTGGGGGGGGGAGATCAGGTGGTGAGTTCCTCCCAATACGATTCCTAGCTTTTAACCTGCCCTGGTAGCCACAGTATTAATATGGTTAGTCCAGTTCAGTTTCTGATCACTGGTAACCCCTGGGATAGTGATTGTGGGGGATTCAGCGATGGTAATGCCATTAAATGTCAAAGGGCGATGGTTTGATCCTCTCTTGTAGGAGATGGTCATTGCCTGACACTTGTGTGGCGCAAATTCTCTTGCCACTTGTCAGCCCAAGCCTGGATATTGTCCAGGTCTTGCTGCATTTGGACATGGACTGCTTCATTATCTGGGGAGTCGCGAATGGTACTGAACATTGTGCAGTCATCTGCGAGAATCCCCACTTCTGACCTTATGATGGAAGGGCGGTCGGTGATTGATGAAGCAGCCGAGGATGGTTGAGCCTAGGACACTACCCTGAGGAACTCCTGCAGTGGTGTCCTGGAGCGGAGATGATTGATCTCCAACCACCGCAACCATCTTCCTTGATGCCAGGTATGATTCCAACCAGCGGAGAGTTTTCCCCCGATTCCCATTGAATCCAGTTTTGCTAGGGCTCCTTGATGCCATACTTGGTCAAATGCTGCCTTGCTGTCAAGGGTAGTCACCCTCACCTCTTGCGTTCAGCTCTTTTGTCCATATTTGAACGAGTGACCCTGACGGAACCCAAACTGAGCGTCTGTGAGCAGGTTATTGTTGAGTAAGTGCCACTTGATAGCACTGTTGATGACTCCTTCCATCACTTTGCTGATGGAGAGCAGACTGATAGTGCAGTAATTGGCTGGGTTGGATTTGTCCTGTTTCTTGTGTAGTCACACCTGGGCATTTTTCCACATTGCCGGGTAGATATCAGTGTTGTAGCTGTACTGGAACAGCTTGGCTAGGGGCGCGGCAAGTTCTGGAGCACAGGACTTCAGTACTATTTCCGGAATATTGTCAGGGGCCATAGCCTTTGCAGTATCCAGTAACTACAGCAGTTTCTTGATATCCCACGGAGTGAATCGTATTGGCTGAAGACCGACATCTGTGACGCTGGGGATTTCTTGAGACCGAGATGGATCATTCCTTCGGCACGTCTGGCTCAAGATTGTCGTGAATGCTTCAGCTTTGTCTTTTGTACTGGTGTGGCTGAGTTCCTCCATCGTTGTGGTTGGGGATATTTCTGGAGTCTCCTCCAGTGAGTTGTTTAATTGTCCACCACCATACATGGTTGGATGTGGCAGGACTGCAGAGCTTAGGTCTGATGCATTCGTTGTGGAATTGCTTACCCCTGTTTACTGCTTGCTGCTTATGCTGTTTGGCACACAGGTAGTCCTGTTGTAGCTTCACCAGGTTGACACCACATTTTTTTGATACACCTGGTGTTGCTCCTGGCATATCTCCTGCACTCTTAATTGAACCAGGGTTGATCCCCTGGCTTGGTGATAAAGGTAGAGTGGGGGATATGCTGGTCCATGAGGTTGCAGATTGTGGTTGAGTACAATTCTGCTGCTGCTGATGGCCCACAGCATCTTATGGATGCCCAGTCTTGAGTTGCTAGATCTGTTTGAAGTCTATCCCATTTAGCACAGTGGCAGTGTGTTACAATGGAGGGTATCCTCAATATGAAGATGGGATTTTGTCTTCACAAGGACTGTGCGGTGGTCACTTCTACCAATACGGTCATGGACAGATGCAACTGCAGCAGGCAGGTTGGTGAGGCCAAGTATGTTTTTTCCTCTTGTCGATTCACATGATGCAGGTGGTCCAGTCTAGCAGCTGTGTCCTTTAGGACACGTCCAGCTCTGTCTGAGGTGGTACTACCGAGCCACTCTTGTGAAGGGCATTGAAGGGCCTCACCCAGAGTATATTCCGCACCCATGCCAACCTCAGTGTTCCAACATGCTGATGGTGAACGGTACATGGAAATCAGCCGGTTTCCTTGTCCATGTTTAACCTGATGCGTTCGCCTTCATGGCGTCCAGAGTCGATGTTGAGGACTCCCAGGGCAACTCCCACTAGGTCTCCACCTCTGCTGGGTCTGTCTTGCCGGTAAGACAGAACAATACACAGGAATGGCGATAGTGGTGTCTGTAAGGTATGATTCTGTGTGAGTATGACTGTGTCAGGCTGTTGCGTGACAACATTTGCACAAGCCCATAGATGTTAGTAAGGATGACCTTTTTGTGTTTTTGTAGCAGTTGGTTGAATACAACGGAGTGGCTTGCTGGGCCATTTCAGAGGGCATTTAAGAGTCAACCATATTGCTGTCGGTCTGGAGTCACATGTAGGCCGGACCAGGTAAGGACGGCAGATTTCCTTCCCTCAAGGACATTAGTGAACCAGATGGATTTTTACGACAATGGTTTCATGGTCATCATTAGACTTTTTATTCCAGATATTTAATGGTTTGAACTCCACCACCTGCTTCGATGGGATTTAAACCCGGGTCCCCAGATCATTACCTTGGTCTTTGGATTGCTAGTCTAGCGACAATACCACTACGCCACTGCCTCCCCCGAGTTAACCGACCCCGCAGCGTTAACTATATTGAGGATAATTAAGTTGATTGTTAAAGTTATTTATTCTATGATTGAGGAGAAAATTCTTAAAGAGTGCTCGACAAGGTAGATGTTGAGGTTGATTTTATTGCTGGAAAGTCTAATTTGAACTTGTACGGCAACAGCTGCAACAGCACTCAAGGAGCACGACACCGTGCAGGACAAAAGCAGCCCACATGACTGGCACCCCAACCACAAACATTCAATTCCGCTATCACTGATGCACAGTGGCAGTATGTATTATCTACAAGATGCACTTCAGGAACTCACCAAAGCTCCTTCGACAGCACCTTTCAAACCCATAACCGCTCCATCTAAAAGGACAAGGGCTGCAGACATGTGGGATAACCCCACCTGGAGGTTCCTCTCCAAGCGCAACATCCTGACTTGGAAATATATCGCCGTTCCTCAACTGTTGCTGGATCAAGTTCCTGGAATTCCTCCCCCCCCCCGAAAAGCAGTGTGGGTATACCTACACCACATGGACTGCAATGCTTCAAGAAAGCAGCTCACCACCATCTCAAGGACAATTAGTGATGGACAATAAATGCTGGCCTAACCTGTGATGCCCACATCGTATGAATGAACAACATTTTTTTTTTTAAATTTGAAAATGACATGGGGGGGGGGGGGGGGGAAGAGAAAATACTTTTTTTTTTTTAAAATAGGGAATAACCTGGAAGTCGGTTTGGAAAGAGAATGCGTGCAATGAGGGATACAAAGGAGGTAGAGAGAAGAAGTGGTCCTGTTCACGATTGAGATGACAGAACTAGAAAGGCAATATGAGATGGCAAGATGTAGGAAGCAGCTGCCAATGTCAGTAGGTGAACTAACAGGGAGGGAGGGGTTAAAGGAGCACGGGATAATGTTGAAGTCAGAGAGCAGGGGGCAAGGCGGGTCGAGATGGACGTGAGCACGAGAAGTTACCTGGGCACCTTGACTGAGGAAAGTGGTGAGAATATTTCAGTGAGAAACTTGGCACGGGGCAGTAGAGAATGAGGATTTTAAAAGGAAAGGCAAGATGATTTTATTTGATTTATTGTTGTCACATGTATTAACATACAGTGAAAAGTATTGTTTCTTGCATGCTCTACAGACAACGCATACCGTACATAGGGAAGGAAGGAGAGACTGCAGTCTCTGAAGGAGAGACTGCAGACTTGCCCTAGCAGTTTAGCCAGGGGAAGTGGGGCAAAGTATAGCCAGAGGGATCAATAAAAATAATATCTGGTCACCCAGAATAATATGTGCTTTACATTTAAAGCTTGATAAACGTTGGCAACAAGGATACTAAAACAATTCAATACTTCTGAAACCGACAGGTCGAAAAAACAAACTGGAAAAAGAAAATAAAGATTTTATATCAAGGTCTTTTCACTGACTTCACAAATCAAGACCAAATAACAGTGGCAGGCAGCAGAGCCGATGAAGTGTATCGTACGCCATGATGAGGGGGAGGTTCCAGCCCCTAACATCGGAGCTGTTTCTTTGTTTGCATCTCAGTTGTTCTCTTTCAACCCCCCGCAGAAGCAAGTGATGCAACAGCAGCTGACGGTGCCAAATGCACACATTCATAAAGTGTCACATGATGAGCCGGCTCAGAAAAGTTCAGCAGGGGACTGGAGAACAGATTTGTTGTCTCTGGTAAACAAACTACTCAAGTCTCTCAAGCATTTAATAGTTGCACAGCCATGTCAAGTTATTATCTGCTTTAACAACAGCTGTTACACAACACAAAACCTTCCACCCCACTCAAAAAAACTTGTTTTCCGTCAGCTGCAGATTTAAAAAAAAGATTTAAAAGCCACAACAATCCAGAAAGCAACAGTCTGCTGCACTGTCTCCTTCCTTCCTCCTGCTAGCAACGCACACTCTTTCAAAGAGTACAACTATAAATAAGACTCAGGCCGTTTCCTGTTTTGGTGCGTAGGAAAATAACAGCTAGAGAAACAGGCTTTGTATCTGCTGCAGCCCCTCTGAGGCGCCAATGAGACAAAAGGCTGAAAGGCCTCGTGTTTGTCAGACAGCTGCAAACCACAACAAATGGGAATCTGTGAAAGATGTCACACTGATTGGGAAATTCAGGCAGCAAACATCCGTCGACACCTTCAGGTGGCCCATAATTGTGCACCCAGGTTCCACAGCAGACATTCCTCATTACCGAAGCAGCACTGTTGCGTACAGTATTCCCAGGTATGACGCCTTGGGGTAAACATGATATCACTGCATTTGGAGGTGTAGAGGCACAAAACAGCTGTGTTTTTGTTGCTGGGCCTCTGAAGGCAGTAACATTTCGGGTTATCATTCCACTCCTGCCATCAACAGCAGATTCAGGAATCTTTCCTACCTTCACAGGGGCAAAGCAAGCACAACTGCCTAGGCCAGAACCAACAAAAGTTTTTCTACTCGCTGTTCTGCATAATACCACTGGCAACCTTTAAAACTCACTATAATCTACACACTGATTGTCCAATTGTAGAATTCATATCTCCCCAATATTAGCTAATCCATAGCATAAAGAATAATTAACAGGCTTTATGGGTGGTTTATATATAGAATATATCGGGCGGCACAATGGTTAGCACTGCTACCTCAGACCGCCAGAGACCTGGGTTCAATTCAGATCTCGGCTGACTGTCTGTGTGGGGCTCACATGTTCTCCGTGTCTGCGTGGGTTTCCTCCGGGTGCTCCGGTTTCCTGCCAAAGATGTGCAGGTCAGGTGGATTGGTCATGTTAAATGTGCGCAGAACTGTTTAATGAAGCAGTTCTATAACCAGAGAGAGGCCAAAGAACAAAGCAAGCAGCAGAATTTGTGGTGTTTAAGCAATATAGAGTTAAACATGGATCAGCCCACACAGTTCAAGCATTTTTCAGGATGACAGGGTTTTGCTGGTACCAGTTTTTCAATAAACTTTTACAAAACACTTCAAAAAGGAAAGAAAATATACATATGAAAAGTAAAAAGGGAGGCCTTACGCCATCCCCTCCAACAACTTAACCCACTAAACATTAAACTATCCAACAAACTGAAAGAAAAAAATGGGGCAAACGCCCCTTACAATAATAAAAATGAGCCAACCCCCCCCCCGCCCCAGGGTTGCTGCTACTCTTGACCTCCACCTAACGTTCCGCGAGAAAGTCCAGGAACGATGTTCCATCTTTCTTACATTCTAAAATTCAATACCAAGCTATATTTATTTTTATCGAAAGATTAATTCAGTAGTTCAGGAAGCTTTGAAAAACAGGACAGTCCTTTCTTCATGAATTTTAAGGCTCACCATTTGTAACTTTCTTCTTGCAGAATATCTCATTGCATTTTTCACTGTAAAGTTGAATTGAATATATCATCTTTTCTTGGATTCCATTATTGGGCAGGGACTGAAAATGCACTGGTGTTTAATATGAATCTATATATTGAGGGAATGAATCTATATATCGAGGGAGTACATGCGTGAATTTACAGTTTGGTGGCCCAGGGTTACCATTCATTGGAGTAAGTGGAAGACATTTGTCTTACCTTCAAGGACAGCGAGACTGTCACAGGAGGAGAGACCAAGTCAGTTAAGATTATATTCATTGGAATTTAGAAGAGTGAGGGGAGGGATCTCATAGAAACTTACAAAATTCTAACACAATTAGACAGGGTAGATTCAAAAAGAATGTTTCCAATGGTGGAGGAGCCCTAGTTTAAGGATAAGGGGTAAACCTTTTAGGACTGAGGCGAGGAGACATTTCTTCACCCAGAGAGTGGTGAATTTGTGGAATTTGCTACCACAGAAAGTAGTTGAGGCAAAAGAGTGTGAGATTTCAAGAAGGAATTAGATATAGCCCGTGGGGCCAAAGGGATCAAGTGATACAGGGGGGAAGGCGGGATGAGGGTATTGAACTTGATACTCAGCCATGATCATAATGAATGGTGGAACGGGCTCGAAGAGCCGAATGGCCCCCTCCTGCTTCTATTTTCTATGTTGATTCAAACTGTTACGAGAACTCACCTCCATTAATGTCTCTTCTGGCAGTTCAGGAGCTTCAAATGTGATAAATCCTTCTAAGCTGGGAGGCGAGGTACCAAAGGTTATGTACTTCAAACTTGAAGGGCCCTCTGCCCCAGGAGGCGAGGTGCCCATGTAAGCACCTGGCGGAGATCCCATGCAAATCCGTCCACTATTGGAGCAGAGAGATCCGAGTGGGCTGTTTGAGCCAACTGCAAAGAAAAAGGCATTTACTCATGGTGATGGGATAGCTGGAATCATAACTGTTGCAAAATTATGTAACTTCCAAAATAAGGAGAATTTCAGGTCCTTAACTTTGTAAAAAAAATAAAATTATTCTGCTGCATTAATGTTGTTTTAAAATACATCATAAAATCAGAACCATTTCCAATTGGCATTGTGATAGTGTCGATGTCATGAAATAAGAATCAATAAACCACTTTGGGTAACGTCTCATGGATAACCACAACTTTGAAGTTAACTCTCCTTCCCCCAAACCAGCTGACCACCTTCCCCAAGTAACCTGTGACTCAATGCGAAGGCTACAAGCCGACTAAAGTCATGTATAATTTTAATTTTGTCAGCAGTCAAGTCTTACCTGACATTGTCCTTGTTCTGGTGACCATGTGACTGCTATGGGGAGGGGTGACACTACTTGGTGGTGAACCTACAGTGAACACCACAGTCCTTGGGCTCACTCCTATCACCATGGCAGGGGAACCCACTGTCAAACCAGAAGCACCTGCTGGAGCTGGGCAGAGAGAAAAATAAATCATGCAAACAGGAAGAAATAGTGCAAAATGTGCAGACTGCAAAACAGCACCTCAATAGGACAGACAAGAACCACAGAATTTGCGAACACTTTGTGCACTATTTCAACTCTGTACTAAATTAAAATATATGAGCTGGCGGGTTTTGAGCAGTGTGCTCGCACTGATGTCATGTGCTGTATAATGGTCGGGGGCAAGTGCATCTCTACCCTTTCCTACAGCTAGGCCTTCAGGGAGAGGTGACAATCAGAGGCAAGACATCTTTGGAAGGAGAAGAGAATCCAGTTCAATGAAGCTGCTGCAGTGCACCTCAGTCATGGAATACTGCCTTCAGAATGCCCTTTCCCTCTGGATTAATTATACACTGGTGTTGGGAGCATGCATCAGAATACAAAAGTGGAGGTCAAATACTGTCATTCTGAGTATCAGATAAATGCAACAATACAGGTTTAACTAATTCAATTCAAAATGTAGAAATGTCTTTACTCCTCCATCTCTTACTTTGTCTCACTGCCTTCCTCTCCATCAGGAGTTAACTTGTACTGGGAGGTACTGGGAGGTTCTGGGAGGTTCTGGGAGGTCTTCAGTCCTCCATTATCTTGCTCATTTAGTCATCCTTACACCTATTTGTGAGGCTGGGCAGTGAATCCTCACTGGCAAATTACTGTGGGTGCGAAACCACAGCTGAGCCTGAAGATGTCCGCGGCCAGCATCTACCGTTAGCTCCCCACCAACACAATGGGCGGGGTTTAATGGCCACGAAAAAGCAGCGCTCCGCGGTGCAACGTGGCTGATAAAAGCCGGGAGTCCCCGCTCCCGTGATTTACCTGGCACACATTGCCTCGTGAAGTCTAACTCGATCTCTCAAGACGTTGCAATGTGAATCCTGCCCATTGCGGGCAAAATCACTTGAGCAAATCTGCATATTAAAGCGGGACAGCTAGCCTCACTGTAATGTGCAGATTCCCCAGTTACCCGAGGCGTGGGATCAATCTCCCTCGCCTCGGAGACCTCAGGCAAGCGCCGTTCAGCACTGGTCACCACAAATGGGGACCAGAAGGAATGGCACTTCGGTAGGGGAGGATTGGGGCCCCCAGGAGCATGCCTCTTAGCCAAGATGGTGCCCTGGCACTGCTGGTACTGCCCTGGCATTGCCAGGGTGACAAGCTGGCATTTTTTTGATTGAGTGCATTAGGGCTGAGGGTTGCTTCGGGAAGCCATTTAAAAACGGTGTCCTGATCTCTTGCTGCACTGAAAAGTTCCAGCGAGCGGAGCTCCTGTGTACAAAACAGGTTGTGTGCGATCTCTGTCACGTGTTTCCCGTTGAGGGCCCTCATCAGACGCGGATCGCGTTTTATAGCCTTGCGTTTCTCGGCACTACGAGTGCTGTGAAACACACGGCTAAACGTGCTCGCTATGGAACTTGTTCCCATTTAGTTAAATCCCGCCCATGTTTTTTTCATTTAATCTTTGAAAAACCGGCAGCAGAAAAATGGAGGAAAGCGAATCCAAGGTTTGAACAGGCAGTTCCAGGGTGGCATTATTGGGAAAATGGAAATGGCCACTTGGTTGCCCTTTACATGGAGAATGTTGCCACGCATACAGAGATGAAAAGGGCTTAAACACAAAGGAGAAAACTGATGGCAAAGCTTTTTCAGTGGAGCAGATATAGGAGAATAATAAAATGGATACTGGGTGCCAAATACAAAATAGAAGTAATTAGCATGTGAACAGAACTGAAGAGATGTCCTCATAATGGTATTGACATGCAACCAGCAATTTCCTTTACCTGTGTCCATTGGCCGTTCGGCATTGAGACTATCAGTGCTCCCTTGATAGGTCTGCCCTCCAAAAGTGGTCTTTATCACCTGATCTGATAACTTTCCTGTACTTACAGATCTATAAAAAGATTTAAAACTTATTTTGTATGCATAACAACGGTCTTTTAAAAAAATATATATAGTTACCAAAGCCATTACAAATGCATACACATCAAAATAGTGGGGGTTTTTTTTGTATATTTTACAGAAAGGAAAATCTTGCATTTGTATAGCACCTTTCACAACCTCAATGTCCCAAAATGCTTTCCAGACAATGAAGTATTACTGTAACGTAGGAAATGCTAATTTGGAAGCCAATCTACGCACAGCAAAGTACCACAAGCAGTCATATGACAAGATGCACTGTTTTACTGATGGTGATGGAGAGATAAATATTGCCCAGGTCACCGGGCAGAATTCCTTTGCTCTTGTTTGAATTATGCCATGGGATTGTTGACATTTACCCAAGAGAAGATACAGCCTCAGGTTTACAACTCATCCGAAAGCTGGCACCTTTGAGAGTGCAGCACTCCCTCAGTGTTGTCTTCGAACTTGGAATCAGGAATGCGAGCTCTATGCCAAGGCTGATACTATAATTAAAGTGAAGGATACAGCAATGCCATGTGGTAGCTGTATTGCAATTATGCATTCTTCAGTCAGATATAGCCCATCCCAGACATTATTTATTTGATTAAATGTTAGAGTACTCAATCCCCCCCAAAGTTAAGGGCAATTTAACGTGGCCAATCCACCTACCCGGCATATCTTTTGGGTTGTGGGGGTTGAGGTCCATGCAGACACGGGGAGAATGCGCAAACTCCACATGGACGGTGACCCGGGGCCGGGATCAAACCCGGGTCTTCGGCACCATGAGGCAGCAGTGCTAACCACTGCACCACCGTGCGTCCATCAGCCCAGACATAAAACTCACTCGGATCTGTACTAACAAGAAATGCAAATCATCCCAGCCAACTCAGCCAGTTGCTCAAAGCAAGTTATCTTTTTGCACAGGAAACATATTTAACCATTTTTGTTAATACAAGTCAAGTACTATTCTGGATCGCAGAGATATCAAAGAACAAAGTAAATGGTACCTGCCAAAAGTAGTTTTATTCTCCTCAGAAGCTGCACACTTAGCACTTGTTTGTCGATAATGATAGGTGCAGAATTCTCTAGCGTCCATCATGGCTTTGGACTGCATTGGTGGACTCTCAGTTAACCCTTGCTGCACAGCCAAGGCAAGCAGATTGGAAGATGCTTGTGTTTTAGGCAGCTTGAGAGGAGCAGTGGTCTATGGTGACACAAACATAGCAAACTTTAATTCATCTGAAAAGCAATAAGTCCAGGAATATTTCCATTCTATGGAACTAGTATTATCACCACATATTTGCATACCTTTGTTGGTGATCCAATGATGGTGGGCAACGGAGTTTTATGCAGCCAGTCGGAGCTCCTTGGAGATGTTCCCATGTGCTTTGTGGGGGAAGTTCCAAGGCTGACTGGTCTGCTAGGCTGTGGAGAATGGCTACATCCATATCCTGCTGATGGAGGACAGACTGGGTCCGAGTGCTGCTTACGTAGTTTCTGCTTGCTCTGGTAGATGTCGGTAAGAGTTGGGGCACTCTGGAGTCTGGCACCCAATAAGTGAGACTGAGGAGAAGGTGAACCTGGAAACAGTAATATGCTGGTGTTAGTCTCACAACATTGAGGGAACAAAATATCAACACAAACCGCTATTGACATAGCATCAGAAAAACTTCAAACCAATTCCTTCCTTTGAATCCAAAGGAATTCAATCATAAGACAAAATGTTATATTGAGCTACATATGGAAATATTAGGAAATCAGGTAAGAAGGTATGAACATAGGTACGAACATTCAGCCCATCCCACACTGTTGCTTCACAACGCCAGGGTCCCAGGCTCGATTCCCAGCTTGGGTCACTGTCTGAGTGGAGTCTGCACGTTCTCCCCGTGTCTGCATGGGTTTACTCCGGGTGCTCCGGTTTCCTCCCACAAGTCCCAAAAGAGGTGCTGTTAGGTGAATTGGACATTCTGAATTCTCCCTCAGTGTACCCGAACAGGTGCCGGAGTGTGGGGACTAGGGGATTTTCACAGTAACTTCATTGCATTGTTAATGTAAGTCTGCTTGTGACAATAAAGATTATTATTATAATAAAGGAGGTGAGAGAGATGGAGAATCTGAAGGAAGGAATCCCCTCGCAATCAAAACAGCTGAATGTATGTATATGAAATTTCTAACGGAAATCAAAGGAAGCGTGTGCCGATATTTGCCTTAATACCGAAGCGCTTTCAGTTACACTTTTGTCACGTTTCCCCGATGGTTTATAATAAGCTTTGCCTATATAAACCTGTCATGCTGCACTCTGGCATTGAGTGGCTTTGCATCTCGTCTGTAAATATCTGCACAGGAAATTCAGGACTTCCCACTTCCATCTCGTTTTTGAATTTCATCCCTAAAGCAAGTAGTCAGCAACACATTGGGACAAAAACTTGCTTTAATATCCTTTTTACTTGATAACGCACACTCCCTGGGACAATAGGTATATGGGACTTTGGCTCCTTCTCTCTATAATGCTTACCTGATGGGGTCCTGGACCTTGACTCGTGGCCCTGAGGCAAACCACAGCAGCAATGACCAAGTTGTTCGGGGATAGTCCCAACTGCAGAAACACGAAATAGTTGGTAATTTTCTGCCAGGCAATTTCAAAGTCAATTAATTAATTTTACCATCACTGCAGTTCCACCAAGTTTACTTGTGAAAGCAAAAGCTTTCATATATATATCGCCAATGATAAACGTGGATAAAATAGAGACTTATGAAGGCAAGACTATAACGGAAAACATAAAAAAATGGTGGACTTGTTATTTTGGTACTTTGTATCATTTTCACAATGAAGGAAAGGACAAAATATCACCGATAAAAAGAAAATTTGAAAATAAATCAAGGAGCCGAATTTAATGGACTTATAGTTCTATTTTAAATGGCAACGGAGAAAATGGGACTCAAGATAGAGGCATCTCCAATACCTGTCGGTTTCCATCCATCGGTATTAAACGAAATATGCTGAAATTGTGAAGGCATTAGTGATAATCAAAACTCCCAAATTTCAACACTTCTGCCATGCTACAATTGTACGTACAGCGCTTCGGTGAGATGACACCTGGAATGCTGTGTGCAGTTTTGGTCTCCATATTTCAGGAGAAATAGATTTGTATTGGATGCAGCACAGTAAAGGTTCACGAGGCTCGTTCCTGCAATAAGGGGTCTGCCTTGTGAGAGGTGGAATAAATTGGGCGCACACTCTTGTGTATTTTCGAAGTATTAAAGTTAATTTAAATGCAAGGCATAAGATTTTGAAGGGAATCGACAGGGTAGACACGAGATTATTTCCCTTGGCTGGGAAATCTGGAGCACCAGGACACAGAGGCCAAACATTTCAGACTGAGATGAAAGGAAATTTCTCCCTTAAAAGGGGGAAGGAGGGCTCCTCCAGAGATACGTGGATGCTGCATTGTTGAGTGTATTTAAGGCTGTGATAAACAGATTTTTAGCCTCTCAAGGAATGAAGAGATGGGAGAAGCTGGCAGGAAAGTGGAGTACAGGTCAAAGATCGCCATCGAATAGTGGAGGAGGCTCAAGGGGCCTTACGGGAATCTTCTATTTCTTACGCTCTTAAGACTGGAAAATTGCAAATGTCATTAATTACTTCAGCAGAACCAGACAACTACAAATGTTAATTTAAACAGGTGCATAGAAGTTACTGGAATTGATCATAGGCAATGACTGACTGAGAACTTGAACAGGAATCACTTGATCAAAGAGAATCAGCATGGATTTGTGATGGATAGACCACGTTTGAGAAATTGCGAAGCACTTCCTCGCGCAACTAAACTGTTACTCGAGGGGCTGTCAAAACTGAGTCGACTGAAACCTTTGAGATCAAGATCAACAGATTTTTGTGAGGTAAGGCTATCGAGGGGGATGGAGCAAAGGCAGGCCAGTTCATTTGAGGTACAGCTCCATCATTATCGAAAAGAACGTCAAACAGAATCGAGGAGCAGAAAAGATTACTCCTGGTTCAATACTTCTCGACGGGAGGTGCGAATGCAGGGCAAGTGTTGCCTTTCATGTAATTTGTGCTGCAATTTATATGCAAAAAACTGGGGGAAAACTATGAATTAATTCCATTTACATACCGAGAGGTGAAGGAGAGTAAGGCCGGGAGGATCCAGTGGAGAGTCTGCGGCCTGGATTTTGTGGTGCATCTGCTGCAACTGGCGACCCAGATGCTGGCTTCACAAAACCTACTGGGCTCGTGTTCGATCTCTTCACCATTCCAGATCTGAAAAGTTCACAAAGGAAATAATGGGCACAGAACGACTTGCATTTATATAGCACCTGCCATTAAAAATCACAAGGGGCTTCAGAGGAGTGCAATAAAACAAAACTCAGCACCGGGTTACACAAGGAGATATTAGGACATCTGTCCAAAAGCATGGCCGGAGGTAGGTTTTAAGAAGCATCTTAAAGGAGGGAAGAATAGTAGAGAGGTTGGGGGGGGGGGGGGGATGCTGGAGCTTAGGGCCTGGACAGCTGAACACATGGTCACCAATAGCAGAGAAATTAAAATCAGGGATGTGCAAGAGGCTGGAGTAGGAGCAGCGCAGAAATTTCAAAAAGTTGGAGGAGGGTACAGACATAGGGAGTAGCAAGACCACGCAGGGATTTAAAAATGGAAGGGAATTTTAAAGGTAGTAACTATTCCTAAGGCAGTATTCCACACATGATCAAAGCCCTCGGGTATCTCATTAGGCTGACTGCTCTTTGAGCGTGATCTCAGACATTGAAAAATGAAATGAAATGAAAATGAAATGAAATGAAATGAAAATCGCTTATTGTCACAAGTAGGCTTCAAATGAAGTTACTGTGAAAAGCCCCTAGTCACCACATTCCGGCGCCTGTTCGGGGAGGCTGTTACGGGAATTGAACCGTGCTGCTGGCCTGCCTTGGTCTGCTTTCAAAGCCAGTGATTTAGCCCAGTGTGCTAAACAGACCCTCAACATTACGCATCAACATCACAGTCCTTCCTTGTTGTTTGCAGAATTACAGTTTACAGCAAGAAATACTGGAGAGCAATGAATGAAGGAAGTCCGAGCTAATTTTCTTTATTATAGCAAGGGAGCACTGAACTCACTGCCATTACAAGACAGATGCAATAACTTGCTGGAGAGTGGAGAAGACTATCTAGCCCACCTGTCCAAGTGTTCCTTTGGTGCAACTCTAACAACTCCGAATCCTGTTTTGCTGTTAAAAAACCTCTCTCAACTCCTACTCAACATCAAATAATACTTTTTATCCCACTACTCATGCCACATGATCAGCACTCTTTTATTTCTTTGCAATTATCTCTTCACTAACTAATGATAACAGATGACTTGTTCTATTTTCACCACACGTTTTAGCGGATTGTGGATTGGTTCTAGTTTGGACTTGTGATTTTATAAAGCAAATCACCCATGAGACCGTCCTCCAGGTGGCATAACATACAAGCTCCATTGTTAAGGCCTTTCTAATCTTTAAGGTTTTCTGTTGCTGGGTGTAGGAGTGACTTTTCCCACAATGGTGACTCGTGGATACAATGCTGCCCCACATTGTGGAGCATCCTCCTCAAATTCGGCTGCCCACAGAAATTCTCCGCCTGCTCCACGATGACATGTAAGCCGCGATCCTCACCAACGGGTCCACCACACCAGTACGTGTGCAAATTGGAGTCAAACAGGGCTGCGTCATCGCACCAATGCTCTTCGCCATCTTCCTTGCAGTAACACTCCAGCCCACCACCCTGAAGCTGATAAGCAGGAAACTGTTCAATCTCCCCATGCTTCCAGGACAGAACCAAGACCACCCCAACCTCATTCATCAAACTGCAGTACGCAGACGACATCGGTGTGTGCGCAGAGGCCAAGCTACAAACCACCGTCGACACATTCACCGAGGCATATGAGAGAATGGGCCTCCGACCAAACAGCTGGAAAACAAAGGTTCACTACCAACCGCTACTGCCATGCAAAAATGCCCCACGGCCATCAAGATCCATGGTGAGCCCTTGGACAATGTGAATCATTTCCCACACCCCGGGAGCCTCCTTTCGGTGCGAGCAGACACTGATGACAAAATCCAGCATCATGCGCCAGTGCAGTCTTCGGACTCCTGAGGAAGACCTCAAACTCAGTACCAAGATCATGTTCTACAGAGCAGCCATGTCCTCGCCCTCCTGTATGCATCAGAAACATGGACAATGAACAGAGGCCCCTCAAATCCCTGGAGCGGTATCACCAATATTGCCTCTGCAAAATCCAGCAAATCCACTGGCAAGATAGGCGTACCAACGCGAGCGTCCTCTCTCAGGCCAATGTCCCCAGTATCGAGGCACCGGTGACGCTCAACCAGCTGCAACTGGCAGGCCACGTTGCCTGACATAAGACTCCCGAAACAAGTGCTCGACTCCGAGCTCCGCAATGGCAAGCGATCACTAGGATGGCAGAGGAAATGCTACAAGCCTCCCTAAATAAATCCTCATCAACACGTGGGAATCGCTTGCCTTAGAACGCACAAACTGGAGAAAGCACATCCCCAGGTGCGCCAATTACCTTGAGCATCGCGGAGCACACGGAGGCCAAGCGTAAGCAGGAGAGCACAGAATCCACAGTGTCCTACCCACCTCATCAAACACCATCTGCCAAACCTGTGACAGAGTCTATGGATCCAGGATTGGACTATTCACCCACCGCAGTGCCCACCTCCCCAGAGTGGAAACAAGTCATCCTCGACATTGAGGGACTGCCCAAGAAGCAGCAGCTGCCCCACATAACATGAAACCTTTTGCAATTAATTTTCTCTCTTATATTAAAAGGATGCTTTGTCTTTTCTCTGGGCATTCTGCGACAGAAACCAATTTGTGTCTAGAGGATGAATGGCCAATCACACACTCCCAACTCCTCTTTTACCCTGCTGGAGGCTAATCCATGCATTGTTTTTCTTCCTTACCAAGGGCACGCTTCTGTTTGCAACGCTTTCAAAACCATGAATGAGACTGGGAATTAATTTTATGGAGAAGCTTCGTGAGTCTGCTAGACTGTGCAAGAGTGTGTACACAAATCATTGAACGTGGCAGGGTAGATGAGAGTTAAAAAGGTATATGGGATACTGGGTTTTATTAACAGAGGCTTAGCAACTGGCTACCACCTTCTCATGGATAATTAGCAATGAGCAACAATTGCTGACCTTGCTGGAAATGCTCACATCCCAATAAAGAATTTTGAAAAATGAAGTACAGAGGCAAGGAACACATGCTGAAGCTTTATAAAACTCTGGTGTCCCAATTGGAGCAGTGTGTCCAATTCTAGGCACAATGCTTTGGGAAGATTGTGAAGAATGCTTTCGGGAAAGAACTTGCAATAGCTCTATAAAAAGCGGAGTCTATAGGAGTGTACATGTGCAATGATTTATGGGGTACCTCCACTGTTGACCAGTGGAATCAGGCTGGCCATGTAGCATTAATTACATTCTCAGATGGGCAGATTCTAAATCTGAAGCAGAAACCAGTCAGAAAATTCCCCTCACAGCCCAATGTGCCAACGTAGTTGAGGCCAAAATGTGGTGATATTTCAAGAAGGAATTAGTTATAGCTCTTGGGGATAAAGGGATTTTGGAGGGGGGGGGGGGGGGGGGGGGGGAAGAGAGAGAAGAGCGAAAGAGAGAAAGAGGCAGGATCAGGGAATTGAATTTGATGATCAGCCATGATCATAATGAATGATGGAACAGGCTCGGAGGGCTGAATAGCCTCATCCTGCTTCTATTTCTATGTAAGTTTCTAAGTCCCTTTCAGAAAAAGACAAAAATGTTATAAAATAGTTCATCAGTACTATCACCTGCCCTGCCTTCCATCCAATTACTTCTGGCTTGAAATCTTGTCTGCTTTCGACCCATTGACACCCGTGACTCATTTCCAGACTGTTACCTGAAGGTCTCCCATTCATTCGGCATATTTCAGTTGATAGCACAGTGACCTGCAAGCTCCAGATAAGGAGCTTCAACACTAACGCAGCTTCAACTCAACATCAGAACTAGCAAGAACACAAAAAAGGAGCAAGAGCAGCGTTCCGCATGTCCCCATATTACAAAAATCTGTGCATCAGCTTCAAATTCTTGTCCCCAGTTCCACCGACACAAAAGCAAAAGGCACCAAAGGCAACATTGCACAGATCCTCTGGTGCAAATGAATGCAAAAATCCCTCTCTGGCTACAGGAGCATTCGCTTAACCCAAGCACTCTGCTGCATATTGAACTGTTTCATTTATGATGCAGCATCAGTTGGCGCATCAGCAAACAGTCCATCAAATGGAATAAAGTGTTAACATTTAGCGAATCTTATAACCCCGCCTTGTCTTGAAACTAGGACGGAAAACAGCTGACAAGCTTTCTCCACCTGACTGAAATTTGTCAAGAGTATCAAATCATGACAAACATTTTTAAAGATTATAGGACAGAAACTGATTGAGAAGGAGAATATACGGTTACTTTTCTTACACCACACCCACATCATAATAGAGGCAGCATTGAAAATCGCACATGCAGCACTGCGTATGGTACAAGGTCGGTGGAAATCTAGAAATTTTTTAAATTACTGATAAGAAATTTGGAAAATAAGATATCACACAGTTGTGAAAATGCGATCATATTCTTTAAACAGTTAAAATTCTTACAAGCATATTAGCATTGGATACTAAAGCACACAGAATACAAATAAATAATGTACCTGGGTGACCCATAGGGATTAGTGTTATGGCTAGAAGTGACATGCAGGTTCTGCTCAATCCGCTGGTAGTTTCGAATCTGTGTAGGGACTGGAATCGGAGCCGACTCAGTCCGAGGAGACACTGGAGGTGGACACTGCCTGAAGTCAAAACACACAACAGCTGGCCGTGAGGCAGGAGTTACAGCTCCTCGACGTATCTGCACCATTATCTGGCTATTAAAATAGGAGGTATTTAAAAATATCTTGAGCAGCTGCTATGCGATACCCGCCTGGCTAGCAGGAGTGAGCAACAGCTAGGGTTCTCTCTTGTAAACAATGCCCCACTTTAGATATGACTATTGCTCAAAACCTCCATGAACTTCCTTTCAACTTTGTCTGGGCGATCCAAGTAATGAAGTCCAACTTTAATGAAAGTGGTGGGCGTCAACTAGATAGGAAGCTCTGCCCTAGCAAGCTCTGCCCTAAATCTGAAAAAAAAAACATTGACACAACCCTCCCTTTTCTCTTCCCCCATCCAGCTGCATCAGATTACATAAACCCTCGAAGTTCCAAGAAAACAAATACAGGGAATGTCACTGGGAACGCGGTGTTCCAAGGCAGTACCAAACGGTATACCAGAATAAAAAGGTTGACGATCAACATCACAACGGAAGTCACAAAGATAAAAGAAAATTGAAGCCAGTAACACAGTTCAAGGTAAATATGGTTTGCAGCAGGGGTATTTCTGAAAGGCAGCAGCTTACGTTGACAAACAGGTCACAGTCTGAATGTTGACGTTCTGTTCCTCATATGCGGTTTAACTTAATGACGTCTGCAAAAATACCCCTGCTACAGGTCTCATTTGCCTTCTGCTTGGCATGGAGGTCTCGTTCTCAATTGACTTTTCAAGGACTTAATAAAAACACTAGCTGCAGCCAAATGAAAGTTTAAAAAAAAAGTTGCTCAAGTTAACCGTTCCCTAGCCAAACAGAAAAACCTAACTAGGTTATTTGCATACCCAGAGTGCAAATGATTAATGATTACTTCAGATCATTCTAAACCATCTGAAACCGTAGCAACTCAGTTGGTCATGGATCCATCCCTTGCTCCATCATAAATTGCGTAGTAGATTTCTCAGACGGTGTCAAAATTAAGTCCTTTCTGTTTCTCAAATTTTGCTGCCAACATTTGAAGTTCACAGAATACTGAACATTCTGCTTACTAAGTAACATTCATATAACCGGTCAAGGTGGGGGAGGGCAAAAGGCTGCAATCATCATTATCTCAACTCTTCCACTTTTTTTGACACCTGGCTGATGAAGAGCAGCATAGCCGTGCAACGTGTAACAACAGCTTCTGCCAAGAACAAAAGTGGACACCAGAGGATGGGGGCCAGGGAGAATAGAAAAAGGAATCAATGGTTGACATCCATGTAGTATTTCAGTTACTAAAATGAGAAACAAGTTAAAGAGTAAGCTATACACAAAGTGGTTCTCGTTGAAAGGAGAGATGGGCATGAATTGGTTACATAATTCATGAGTAATACCACCTATTAGCAAGCATGAAAATAACTGGAACGTCTTTCTGTATGCTGTTAAAGTGATAGTGGAAGGCAAAGTAAATCCATGCAGCTCAATTACTTTTCTCTATAAATCTACCGGGTGACCACTCCTTGGCTGAGAAGAGCAGTGTATTCTGCCGAGCATAAATCTGGGGAGAATACGGAGTGACATACCCCAGGCCACATGCCTCTGCACCATTCCATCCAAGAAGAAATTAATTGCACAGGACAAGAGACATGTCCTTGTACCTTTTACATGCACCATATCCAAGCTGTGTATAACAAAACAAGCGTTTTGATTATGCTGAACAAACTGACAAGAGCAAGTTATTTACCAAAAGGTTTATGTACAGAATGGTTAAAGAAGAAGCCTTTTAAAACAGGGATCCTCATGTGTTGAAGGCTATGGAAGCTCAATCGCTGAACATGTTCAAGACAGAAATCAATAGATTTCTGGATACTGACACCAGGTGATCTAGGGATAGCACGGGAAGATGGCAGAGGTAGTTGACTATCCATTACCTTATTGAATGGCAGAGCAGGCTCAAGGGTCTCAATGTCTACTCCTGTCCTATGTATCAGTTAAATGCCAGATAAACAACAAATCTTCCAGTTTCAATCTCTAATTTTTTAAGATATTTTCTGTTAGTGGGTGGCAACAATGGTGGAGGCAGAATTTGCCTCGGCATACTGAACATTTCTTGGATGGAATAACAAAATTCAGACTCAGTTCCTGCCACTGACCACTGCTGCAGAGTATGCACGGGAACCCTGGCTAATAACAGACACCCTCCACATTCAACAACACACATTTAAAGAACAGTCATTTGCGTAGAGTACTTGGAGCTCAGCCAGTGCCCATGGAACCGTACCCGAGCAGCAATCAGCAGCTTTAGAAAAGAGAATTGGAAAAAACAAGTCTTGAAAAATATCAGAATCTAATTAGAGCTCCGAGTAAAACAGGATTCTACTCTGAACGGATATCTTGGGGTGCAACAAAGGAGATTGGCTCAAATGAACGGTTAATCTTTTAAATTACACCCCGGGAAACAGATTGGACAACTTTACTTCCCGAGACAGACCTTTGTAAATGAACGCAACAGCCTCCCCTTGCTAGTGACTGAAGCTGGGTTGATTCTAGAGACATCGGTACCCTGCTCAAGGAGCCACATTTTATTCGTCCAGTCACCGTGTAGCTGATCATTTGATCAAGGTGTGGAAAAATTCAATCTTCAGTTTGCATCCACATCAGAAGGCTGTCACGGAGTGGTCATCGATAAGGACATTTTCTGTTTTTAACATCTCCGAATCTGGAACAGAGTGAAGGCTTTTCGCTGGAATGGAAATTCGCCGAGAGTTGGTTCGATTCGCTGCCCTCACAAGGTTATGGATGTTGGGGGTGAACTGAAAGTTTCAATGATGTGGAGATGCCGGCGTTGGACTGGGGTGAGCACAGTACGAAGTCTTACAACACCAGGTTAAAGTCCAACAGGTTTGTTTCGATGTCACTAGCTTTCGGAGCGCTGCTCCTTCCTCAGGTGAATCCTCACCTGAGGAAGGAGCAGCGCTCCGAAAGCTAGTGACATCGAAACAAACCTGTTGGACTTTAACCTGGTGTTGTAAGACTTCGTACTGAAAGTTTCAAGACTGAGATTGGCAGAGATTTACTAGGTCAGGGTGTCAAGGGATATGGAGCAAAGGAAAGTAAAATGAAGCGGAGATACAAAGCAGGCATAATTTTATTGAATCATAGAACAGGGATGAGGCTGACCAGCTAACCCATGACGCTACTAATAGCCCCAGGCAAAGGAAATGGAGGTCAAATGTAGCACACTCAGTACAAACCAAATTCTTTTTTATTTCCAAACACATGACAATGGATTTAATTTCTATTTCCATAATTGCTGATTTTAAATAAAGCAATGGCATAAGAATGATTGTGACTAACATACCTATCAAAATTCATCCATGTTGTTCAGTCAGCCCAAAGATCAAACCAAGAAAACCTAAAGCTCCTCTTGATAAACTTGGTAGTTTTATTCAAAACAAACTACTCCTATTGCAGTAAATCAGTTTTACTGCTCATTGCTTGTGAGTTATAAGGTCACTAAGTGTTTATTCTGCATAAACCACTGACCACTCCCTAAGCCGGCAAAGTTGGAATAGAATCATAGAATTGTTACAGTGCATAAGGCCAGTCAACCCCTCGTGTCTGTACCGGCTCTCCCAATGAGCATCGCCCTTAGTGCCATTTCTCCTGCCTTCTCCCCGTAACCCTACACAAACAAATAAATCATCCATGCCTTCTTGATTTCCTCGGTTGAACCTGCCTCCACCATGCTCTGAGAGAGAGCACTCGCATCACTTTTGCTTCTTTTGCCGATTACTTTAAATCTGTGCCGTCTCGTTCTCAATCTTTTCACAAGCAGGAACAGTTTCCACCTCCCTCATCTACTTTGTCCAGGCCCCTCGTGATTTTGGATACCTCTGTCAAATCTCCTTTCCAAGTCCTTACTCCTCTAACCTACCGTCATAACTGAAGCTTCCCATCTTTGTAAACCTCTTCTGCTCTGTTGCCAATCCAGAGTGGGCCGGGGTGAACACATACACGTTCCTTAATCATAGACTTGGGTTCAACTGTGCAATATACATGTGTCCAATGTTCCAGTAAAAATCAAGCGCTCGATTTGTAATCTATAATGGTTAACGCCATTGACAGAAGTCTGTAATAAAAGCTGAAAGATAAAATCCGAGTTGTTGAGTTGTACAGCAATGTAAAGAACCCCCCCCCCCCTGCTCAAAGGCCCGGTCCAGTTAAATGTTCTTCCAAACCTTTCATCATTCTCTGGCCAAAAACGTGGGTAGGCATTATTCTCCCAGATCTCTCCACTACTCTGCAAGCAGCTGCTAGGAGAGTGTAGGCACAGTGCAGATCACTCACCCACTGATTATCTCCCTCCATTTTTGTAGGGAAGTACCTTTTGTTTGGCACCTTCCCACCAATTTGGCCATAAACTGGGAACTCACCGCAATGAACATGTATCCCATTACGCCATGGCGTACTACGTTGATACACCAACCCATTGCGCCACGGGGTGAGGTTCCGGTGGATTCTTAAAGGAAGAAAAACTGCATTATCTTACATACACACACACACAAAAAAAAACCCACAACAGTCAAAACCTTCTCAATCTTCACTGCAATTTCTCATCAACAGAAATGTACACTGTGTACATATGTGGAAAAATGCGACCTAACAGATGCTACTGAACAGAGCACCAAGGCAGCTTCCCCCAATTAAGTTAGATATTTTTGTATTGTTAAATAAAGGTGCCAATCCAGGGAAGGGGAGTAACTTGAAATTCTACCTTTCACAGCCTTCACATTTCAATTGCAAATGAATACTTGTCAATATGGGCTACATAAAATCACCTACAAGAGAGCAACACCGATTTCCTTTTCACCAATCTACCCCAATCTCTTCTGCAGTAAAGTTCCATGTGCACTGGTAGATCTCCAATACCTCTATTAAATGGCTATTCAAGTGAGTTATCAAAGGCAGGCTACTAACTGTGGAAGGCATAATAATTCACAGCAACATCCACACACACATACATTTTCCTTTAGACAATAATTGCACCTTGGCCAAATTGTGGTGTTAAGTGGATACCCCAGGTATCAGTTAAGCACAAACCAAGAATTAAATTTAGACTTCTCCGATCTGTACCATACCATCTGGCATATTTAACCATCCATCGAGGCAACCATCCATCGAGCCTCCAGGAAGTTAAAGCAAAACTTATTTGTATTAATAGAATTAAATGTTTACAAGTAGAAACCAAGTCGAGGCACATTTGTTGACCACTCCAGAAAAATTCCTGCACTTCAGACGCTCGCCGCAGAGTCAGTTATGCTGCTAGGCCAATAACAATTCAATAATCCACACAACTTCATAAGACGTAGGATCAGAAGTAGGCCTTTCAGCCCATTGAGCCTGCTCCACCATTCAGTGAGATCATGGCTGATCTAATATAATCCTCAACTCCACTTTCCGGTCATATCCCTAGAACCCTCGATTCCCTTTCTGATTAAAAATCTGCCCATCTCAGCCTTGAGCGTACTGAACGACCCAGCCTCTACATCTCTCTGCGGTAAAGAATTCCATCTCACATCGGTCTTTATTGGGCAACCCTTTACTCTGAGATTATGCCCTCTGGTCCCATTCCATGGATGGAATTTAAATACCATTCATAACATTACAACAACTTCCTCCAGAAAGCAAATTTCAAGTCTCATCTTGGCACTTGAGCAAAGGAGAGTTAACTTGGAAGTGTGAAACTTCCACACAATTCAAGTGTAGCTCCTGATAGGCCAAACAACAAAGAAACAAGATATTTTTGCCAGAGAAATGTTTCACTAATAGAAAAAATGCTTTGTTGTAAGAGTGGTAGTAACTGAAGGGATAAATAGAATTTAATCCTGAGGTGAGAGAGAGTGTAGCTGCTCTTGAGATCAAAGCAGCATTTGACCGAGTGTGGCATCAAGGAGCCCGAGCAAAACTGAAGTCAATGGGTATTAGGGGGATACTCTCCGCTGGTTGGTGTCATGCATAGCATGAAGGAAGATGGATGTGGTTATTAGAGATCAGTCATCTTAACCCAGGACATCTCTGCAGGAATTCCTCAGGGCAGTGTCCCCAGTCCAACCATCTTCAACTGCCCCATCAATAACCTTCCTGCCACAGGTCAGAAGCGGGGATGCTCGCTGTTGACTGCACAATATTCAGCACCATTCATGATCCCTCAGATACTGAAGCAGTCCATGTCAAAATGCAGCAAAACATGGAAAATATCCAGGCTTGGGTTGATACGTGGCAAGTAACATTCGTGCCACACAGGTGCCGGGCAATGATCACCTCCAACAAGCCAAAGTCTAACCACTGGGCCTGTTCATTCAGTGGCATTACAATTACGGAATCCCCCACTTCCAACATCCTGGGGGTTACCATAAATTGAACTGGACTAGACATACAAATATTGCAGCTACAATACAGGTCAGAGGCCTGGAATCCCACAAAGAGTAACTCACCTCCCGCTTTCCCAAAGCCTGTCCACTATCTACAAGGCACAAGTCACATGTGACTTGCCCGGAGTGCAGCTCCAACCACACAAGACGCCTAACACCACCCAGGACAAAGCAGCCTGCTTGATTCGCACCCATCCAACAAACATTTACTCCATCCTCCATGGGCCCACAGTGGCATTAGTGTGAAACATCTACAAGATACATTGCAGGAACTCACCAAAGCTCCTTCGGCAGCACCTTTCAAACTCATGAACATTACCATGTAGAAGGACCATGACAGCAGACGCATAGGAACACCATCACCTGGAGGTCTCTCCCATCCATACATCATCCTGACTTGGAAATATATTTCCATTCCTTCACTGTCCCTGGGTCAAAATCCTGAAACTCCCTCCCTAACATCATTGTGGGTGTACCTACACCTCATGGACTGCTGCAGCTCACCACCATCTTCTCAAGGACAATTACAGATAGGCAATAAATGCTAGCCTGGTAAGCGATTCCCAAAGCCCATGAATTAATTTTTAAAAATTGGCCCACTCAGTTGGTGGCACGTTTGCCCACAATACACTTCAGTGTAGCACCAAAGAAGTGGTACATGCTAGAGGTGTCGTCATTTGGATGACACACTGGCCCAAAAGCCGTGTTTCTATTCAGATAAATTTGAAAGATTGTGCTGCACTATTTGAAGAGCAGCAAGTTCACCTAATGGGGGCAACACGGTGGCGCAGTGGTTAGCAATGCTGCATCGTGGCTCAGAGGACCCGGATTCAATCCCAGCCCCAGGTCACTGGCCGTGTGGAGTTTGCACATCCTCCCTGTGTCTGCGTGGGTCTCACCCCACAACCCAAAGATGTTCAGGGTAGGTGGATTGACCACGCAAAATTGCCCCTTAATTGGAACAAAAGAATTGGGTACACTAAATTTATTTTTTTTAAAGAAGAAAAAGGTTCCTGATGTCATGGTCAACGTTTCCAACTGCAACCGACACCATAAGCAGATGGAACTGTTTTTTCACCTCACTTGCCATTTGCGAAGACTCACTGCTGAGGAAGCAGAAGCTACATTTGCTTGCTCCACAGTGGCTTTACTTCAAATTTTAATTAACTGGCTGTACGCCTTTGGGACATCCTGAATACGTGATCCTCAACACATTCATTCTGTGACACGGCAGCTGCTTAATTTGGTGCATGTCCGACACAAATTACTCAAGCTCCAAAGCGCTTTTAAAAAACCGTTGTGGAAAACGTGATATTAAATGTTGGATTTTAAGGCAGCCACTGGGTCACTGTGCCGCGATAAATCCAAAATGAAATGCAAAGATTTCTGAAGGACTAAAGATAGTACCAGGTCAGTATAAGTAAACACACGTTGCTTTACAGATAGGTGCATCAATTTTTACAACAATTTCATAACTTGTATTAACCAATCTAACAAAATAAAATGCCCCACTGAGTTTCACTGAGCGTTATAAAACAAAATGAGAGACTGAACCACATAGAGAGATATTAGGTCAGATGGCCAAAGAGGTAGGTTTAAAGGAGTGCCCCATAGTAAGAATGCAGGGTAAAGAGGAGGAGGTGTCTTCAAAGAGAATTCCAGAACTTAGGGCTAAGTTAAGCGAAGGCATGGGCGCCAGTGGTGGAGTGGTTCAAAACAGGATGCTCGTTTTTAAATAAATAGATTGACACGATTTCTATTCTGGATTTGTTGAAAATCCAAAGGTTCTGGATTTATGTAGGCGGAAGCTATCCACAGGTGGATGCAACCCAAACCTTTGAAGGATTTCTCTTTCAAATCCTAATGCTAAAAGTACAAAGGGTTTAAGAAATGCACCAAGACGCAAGATCATGGAGCTCAGTAGAAGTGACTTCCTTCTCAAAACTCCCAATTATATAGAGGGTGCAATATGAAGTCCCGTGGAATATTATTTGCACCCCACAAGATGGCTCATATGGTACAAAATACTGCCCTGAAGGTATAACATGAAATGAAAATCGCTTGTCACAAGTAGCCTTCAAATGAAGTTACTGTGAAAAGCCCCTTGGAGGATCACTGCATTACATTCCACTAACCAACCTTTAGCTTGTTGGTGCTTATATATTATGAGTTGAAATCTGATAAAACAGGTGGTTTTCAACAACGGGAGCTTTGATTTAGTGATGCCATGTGAGAGGGACATTTTAAAAATTCTTTCATAGGATACAGACATCACTGACAAGACCAGCATTTGTTACCCATCCAGATGTGGTAGTGGAGTTGCTTTCTTGAACTTCTGCATTCCACCTGGTGCAGGTAGGCCCACAGCACTGATGGGAAGAGTGTGCCATGATTCTGATCCTGCAGCAATGAAGGAATGCCAACAATATTCCAAGCCAGGATGGCGAGAGGCTTAGAGGGGAACATGCAGGTGGTGGTGCTCCCATGTGTCTGCTGCCCTTGCCCTTCTAGGTGGTAGGAGTCACGGGTTTGGAAGCTGCTGTTGAAGGAGCCTTAGTGAGTTGCTGCAGTGCATCTTATATAAAGTATATGCTGCTGCCACTCTTCATTGGTGATGGAGGGAGTTGCTGCTGGAGGTGTCAGAAGAGGGGTGACTATCAGGGCGGCTTTATCCTGGATGGTGGGTTGCTTCTAGTGCCTAGTGTTGTTGCAGCTGCACTCATCCAGACAAATGGTGAGTACTCCATTACACCCCTGATCTGTGCCTTATAGATAGTGAACAGGTTTTGTAAGGAAATGAGCTACTCCTAGCCTTTGACCTGCTTTTGAGCGATAGTAGTTATTTGGCTGGTCCAGTTCAGTTTCTGGTCAATGGTAACTCTGATTGTTGGGAGTTAGTTTCAATTATACAAGAAGAAAATCATGTGCATAGGGCAGCACGGTGGCCCAGTGGTTAGCGCTGCTGCCTCATGGCGCCGAGGTCTCGGGTTCGATCCCGGCTCTGGGCCACTGTCCGTGTGGAGTTTGCACATTCTTCCCGTGTTTGCGTGGGTTTCGCCCCCACAACCCAAAGATGTGCAGGGTAGGTGGCTTGGTCACACTAAATTGCCCCTTAATTGGAAAAAATGAATTGGGTACTCTAAATTTATTTATTTTTTTAAAAAAGAAAATCATGTGCATCAACAGAAATGCCACTTTTGGTGGTTTTGCATAGGATGTTATAAACATTGGCTCTCACGTCAGGAGGTTCTGTTTCCTTTCTCAAAAATGTATTAATTTCCTCCACAAAAATTGCTAGTCAAAATGTATTCTGATCTGAAAAAGTTAAAACTATATTAATACCTGTGGATAAATGTCAAAAATATTGCAAATTCAATTTGGTGTTTTCCAAGTATAGTCTCAGATGAACTCAAGGTGGCTCTCTAATAGATAATGAGAAAGATTTTGCTTGTTTTGTGCACCGGTTTGAGCACAAATTGGCTGAACCAGTGCCAAAATTGGTGAATTTAAAACATTGGTGAATTATGCCCAAAAGCACATAAATTCATATTTTCCATGTTTTAAAATAAATATTGATTCAATATTTAATTTGGTTCAATCAGGCCCAAGTTGTATAAATTGGCCACACCAAAGTCAAAATTGGGAGATTCACCAATTGCATTGGTTCAGGAAAGCATTTCAAATTGGACACATTTTCCTGGGCAAGTTTTAAATTAAATATTTTTCATGTGGGAAAGCATTATGTAAAAATGTACAGCAATGAATCTATTAAATGGTTATGTATGTATGTTTTAAAATAAATTTTCAATGATCCTATAACAGGTTACCCACAAAGGACCAGACACCCGTATTAATAAAGGTTCACCAGGTTATCACTCCTTAGGTTCACCAGGTTACCACTCTGGCTGGCTAAGATTAGGGGCCGGTTTAGCACACTGGGCTAAATCACTGGCTTTGAAAGTAGACCAAGGCAGGCCAGTAGCATGGTTCAATTACCGTACCAACCTCCCCGAACAGGTGCTGGAATGTGGCGACTAGGGGCTTTTCACAGTAACTTCATTTGAAGCCTACTTGTGACAATAAGCAATTTTCATTTCATTTCATTTAATACAAAGAATGATTTTTAACAAAAAATAAACAGGTGTGTTCAATTACAAGGCCTGATTGCGCTCGTTCATGAAATATTTTACATCTGTAATTGTTCGAAATAATTTTAGTGGGAACCTGAAGCCATAACTTAAACAACAAAATTTCAAGCGCATTTCTCGATTGTGTCCAAAGCGGAAACTCTACCCCGGATGCTTATTCCTTTATAAACTCCAAATGAAGGTCCTACCTGTTGGCCGAGCTAGAAGAGCTTGACCTGGATGAGGCTGAGGAAGGTCTCTGCAGAGCTGCTGAGCCCCCAGAAGAGGTTAAAGGTGACTGCCTGATAAGTTGGTGGAGACAGAAAATCGAAGATGCTGATTTAATTTTCTATTTTGCATTGATAATGTTTGCCGTGCTAACCTTTTGAGCATTTCAGCCTCAAGGCCCATACCCCAACAAATCCTCCTTCTGGCTGCCTAAGATTAAGCATCTGTCATGAACTTTTTCTCAGGACTTCCTTCAGAACATACGGTTATAAATAATACTTAAACTTCCGGTTGCGGCTATGCCGAGGTAGGTCGCACGTTCGGCAGGTCCCGCCGGGAACGGACGTTTGGGCTCTCCAGAGGGGCCCCAACGGTAATTGTTCGATGACTTTCAGTGTGGGAAGGTGACAGCAAGGTCCCCCCGACATTATATGGATTGGACCAGGAGTGGAGCGATTAAAAAAGTGACACTGGGGCAGCGAAAAGTGCGAGGGAGGAAAAGCAAGATGGCGGCGGGTGGAGACCAGGCAGCATGGGCGCAGTGGTCGCAGGAGTTTCTTAAACGCTGCTTTGAGGAGCTGAGGACAGAAATGCTGGCGCCAATGAAGGCGGCGATTGAGAAGCTTGTGGAGACCCAGAAAGCCCAAGGGGCGGCGATCCGGGAGGTGCGGCAAAAAGCCTCGGAGAACAAGGATGAGATCTTGGGCCTGGCGGTGAAGGTGGAGGCGCAGCACAAGAGGTAGGCGGTAAAATTCGAGGACCTGGAGAATAGGTCGAGCAGAAAGAATCTTCGGATTCTGGGTCTCCCTGAAGGAGTGGAGGGGCCCGATGCCGGGGCATATATGAGCACAATGTTCAATTCGCTGTTGGGCGCGGGAGCTTACCAGAGGCCCCTGGAGCTAGATGGGGCTCACCGGGTCCTGGCAAGGAGACCCAAAGCCAACCAGCCGCCAAGGGCTGTAGTGGTGAGGTTCCACCGCTTTATGGACAGAGAGTGTCCTGAGATGGGCCAAAAAAGAGCGGAGAAGCAGGTGGGAGAACACGGAGATACAAATTTACCAGGACTGGTGTGCGGAAGTGGCTAAGAAGAGGGCTGGTTTTAACCGGGCTAAGGCGGTGCTCCATCGGAAGGGGGTGAAGTTCGGGATGTTGCAGCAAGCGCGATTGTGGGTCACGTTCCAAGATCGGCACCACTATTTTAAAACGCCCGATGAGGCATGGAACTTTATATAAACTGAAAAGTTGGACTCAAATTGAGGGTTGGTCGTGGGGGGATGTTTACAGTGTTTATTGCGTTTGGGGAATGTTCTCTTGGTTTGAATGCTGGGTGGGGATGGGTGAATGGATTTGATGTGGGGGCTGTGGGAGAGTGTGGGCGTCAGTATTGGAGGGGCAGTGCCCCACGGAGGAAGAGGGGGAGTGGAGGCACGGGGATGGGGAGTTGGGGTAAGGCCGGAAAAACGAGCTGCGCCAGAGGAGGCGGGGCCAGCTCAGGAAAGCGCGGGCTTTTTCCCGTGGTAGGGAAGGTAGGGAAGGGGGAGGAGGAGTAGCCCCCCAAGCCGGCTGATCACTTGGAATGTGAGGGGCCTGAACGGGCTGGTCAAGAGGGCCCGGGTGTTCGCACACTTAAAGGGACTGAAGGCAGACATGGTTATGCTCCAGGAGACACATCTGAAGGTGGCAGATCAGGTTAGGCTGAGAAAGGGATGGATAGGGCAGGTCTTTCACTCAGGGCTGGATGCGAAGAACAGAGAGGTTGCAATACAGGTGGGGAAACGGGTGTTGTTTTGAGGCAATGAATATTGTAGTGGATAATGGAGGTCGATATGTGATGGTGAGTGGTAGGTTGCAGGGGGTGCGGGTGGCACTGGTAAACATATATGCCCCGAACTGGGATGATGCCGGATTAATGAAACGCATTCTGGGTTGGATTCCGGATCTGGAGGTAGGAAGGTTGATAATGGGGGGGGCTTCAGCACGGTGTTGGACCCAGCACTGGACCACTCTAGGTCCAGGACGGGTAAGAGGCCGGCTGCGGCCAAGGTGCTTGGGGGTTTATGGACCAGATGGGGGGAGTGGACCCATGGAGGTTTGTCAGGCCGCTGGCCAGGGAATTTTCCTTCTTTTCCCACGTCCATAGAGCCTACTCCCGGACAGATTTTTTCATTTTGAGCAGGGCGCTAATCCCGAAAGTGGAGGGAACGGAATATTCGGCCATCACCATCTCGGACCACGGCCCGCATTGGGTGGAGCTGGAGTTGGTGGAGGAGAGGGACCAGCGCCCGCTGTGGCGCCTTGATGTGGGACTATTGGCGGATGAGGTGGTGTGCGGGCGGGTGCGGGGGTGCATTGAAAGATATTTGGAGGCCAACGACAACGGGGAGGTGCAGGTGGGGGTAGTCTGGGAGGCGCTGAAGGCGGTGGTCAGGGGAGAGCTAATCTCCATTAGCGCCCACAGGGAGAAGAGAGAGGGGAGGGAGAGGGAGAGGTTGGTGGGGGAGATTTTAAGGGTGGACAGGAGGTATGCAGAGGCCCCCGAGGAGGGGCTACTCAGGGAGCGACGGAACCTCCAGACGGAGTTCGACCTGTTGACCACAGGGAAAGCAGAGGCAGAGTGGAGGAAAGCGGAGGGGGCGACGAAGGATTATGGGGAGAAGACGAGTCGGATGCTGGCACATTAGCTTCGTAAGAGGGAGGCAGCGAGGGAGATTGGTGGAGTTAAGGATAGAGGGGGGAATACGGTGCGGACTGCGGTGAAAATAAATGAGGTATTTAGGAACTTCTATGGGGATCTGTACAGGTCTGAGCCCCCAGCGGGGGAGGAGGGGATGCGACGATTCTTAGATCAGCTGAGGTTCCCAAGGGTGGAGGAGGAGGAGGTGGTGGCTGGTTTGGGGGCACCGATTGGGCTGGAGGAGCTGGTTAAAGGATTGGGGAGCATGCAGGCAGGGGAGGCCCCGGGGCCGGATGGGTTCCCGGTTGAATTCTACAGGAAATATGTGGACCTGTTGGGCCCGTTGCTAGTGAGGACTTTTAATAAGGCGAGGGAGGGGGGGGGACCTTGCCCCCGACAATGTCTAGGGCGCTGATTTCTTTGATCCTGAAGCAGGACAAGGATCCACTGCAATGTGGGTCGTATAGACCGATCTCGCTCCTCAATGTTGATGCTAAGTTGCTGGCAAAGGTGCTGGCTACGAGAATTGAGGACTGTGTCCCGAGGGTGATTCATGAGGACCAGACGGGATTTGTGAAGGGTAGGCAATTAAATACAAATGTGCGGAGGCTCCTCAATGAGATTATGATGCCCCCGGTGGAGGGGGAAGCGGAGGTAGTGGCAGCTATGGACGCGGAGAAGGCCTTTGACCGGGTGGAGTGGGAGTATCTTTGGGAAGTGTTGCGGAGGTTTGGGTTCGGGGAGGGGTTCATCAGCTGGATCAGGCTGCTATATAGAGCCCCGGTGGCGAGTGTGGCTACGAATCGGCGGAGGTCGGAGTACTTTCGGCTGTACCGAGGGACGAGGCAGGGGTGCCCCCTGTCCCCCTTGTTGTTTGCACTGGCAATTGAGCCTCTGGCCATGGCACTGAGGGAGTCCAGGAAATGATGGAGGGGATTGGTCCGGGGGGGGGGGGGGGGGGGGAATTGGTCCGGGGGGGGGGGGGGGGGGGGGGGGGGGCACCGAGTGTCGTTGTATGCTGACGACCTGTTGCTGTATGTGGCAGATCCAGTGGAGGGGATGGCGGAGGTCATGAGGATTCTAAGGGAGTTTGGGGACTTTTCGGGGTATAAACTCAACGTAGGGAAGAGTGATCTCTTTGTGGTGCATTCAGGGGACCAGGGAAGGGGGCTAGACGAGCTACCGCTGAAGAGGGCAGAAAGGAGCTTTCGGTACCTAGGGATCCAAGTACCTAGGAGTTGGGGGGCCCTGCACAAGCTCAATTTGATGCGGTTGGTGGAGCAGATGGAGGAGGATTTTAAAAGATGGGATATGCTGCCACTCTCACTAGCGGGCAGGGTGCAGTAGGTCAAAATGACGGTCCTCCCGAGGTTTCTCTTTGTGTTCTAGTGCCTCCCCATTATGATCCCCAAGGCCTTTTTCAAACTGGTAAGTTGTAGGTTTTGTGCGCGCGAATAAGACCCAGAGGGTGAAGAGTGCATTTCTGGAGCGTAGCAGGGACAGGAGGGGGCTGGCGCTGCCGAATTTGTGCGGTTATTATTGGGCAGCCAATGTGGTGATGATCCGTAAATGAGTAATGGAGGGCGAGGGGGCGGCTTGGAAGAGGCTAGAGATGGCGTCCTGTGTGGTCACAAGCCTGGGGGCACTGGCGACGGCACTGCTGCCGCTCTCGCCGACAAGGTACACCATGAGTCCGATGATGGCGGCGACGCTGAAGATCTGGGGACAGTGGAGGCGACACAGGGGCGAGGTGGGGGCCTCGGTTTGGTCCCCGATTCGGGAGAATCATCGGTTCGTCCCGGGAAGGATGGATGGGGGGTTTCGCAGCTGGCATCAGGCAGGGATTAGAAGAATGGGGGGCCTGTTCATCGATGGGACGTTTGCGAGCCTAGGGGCGTTGGAGGAGAAGTTTGGGTTACCCCCGGGAAACGCTTTCAGGTACATGCAAGTGAGAGCGTTTGTGAGGCGGCAGGTGAGGGAATTCCTGCTGCTCACGGCACAGGGGATTCAGGACAGGGTGATTTCGGGTGTATGGGTTGGAGAAGGCAAGGTTTCGCCGATTTACCAGGAGCTGAAGGAAGAGGAGGAGGCCTTGGTGGAGGAGTTAAAGGGCAAGTGGGAGGAGGAGTTGGGGAAGGAGATAGATGAGGGACTGTGGGCTGATGCCCTGAGTAGGGTTAATTCTTCCTCCTCTTGCGCCAGGCTCAGCCTAATACAGTTCAAAGTTACTCACAGAACGCATATGACGGGCGAGGTTAAGTAGGTTCTTTGGGGTGGAGGACAGATGTGGGAGGTGCTCGGGAAGCCCGGCAAATCACGTCCCTATGTTCTGGTCGTGTCCGGCACTGGATGGGTTTTGGAGGGGTTTTGCGAGGACGATGTCTAAGGTGGCGAAAGCCCGGGTCAAGCCGAGCTCGGGGTTGGCATTATTTGGGGTAACAGACGAGCTGGGAGTGCAGGAGGCGAAAGAGGCCGGTATTCTGGCCTTTGCGTCCCTGGTAGCCCGGCGGAGGATTTTGCTACTGTGGAAAGATGCAAAGCCCCCTAGTGTAGAAGCTTGGATCAATGACATGGCAGGGTTCATCAAGCTGGAGAGGATAAAGTTTGCCTTGCGAGGGTCTGTGCAGGGGTTCCTCAGGCGGTGGCAACCGTTCCTAGACTATCTCGCGGAGCGTGAGGAGGTCAGAAGCAGCAGCCCAGGGGCGGGGGAGAGTTCCATTGGCTTTTAAATGCCATATGGGGGGTTATTGTATATGGGGGAAATCCAATGTATAATTTTTGATTGTTGTGTTCTTGTTTCTTTCTTTTTGTTGGGCGGGGGGGGGGTTGTTGAAAATGTGTTGAAAAATTTGAATAAATATACTTTTTTTAAATAAAATAATTAATACTTAATTTTATTTTGCCACTCCATTACATATCTTTCACAGGAGCAAAGTTGATAGTCATAGAAAACTTGAATAGTTGGTACAGCTTATGTATCTCTGCTTTTTGCATTCTCCATTGTCAGGATTGCTATTTGCATCTCAGCAGTTAAAAACTTTCAAACATATTTCCTAAAAAAGCAACATTTATTATTCAGCCATTTATACCCAAATTATTAAAAGACTGGAAAGAATTTTGAAACTGGTGCGAATGACCAATATGACAGAATATTTATTGTACTGAGATGCAATGCTGCCTTCTAATATTTGCAAGAATTCAGCAGAATTTTTGCATTTTAACAATATTGCTCTACTCGAGTGAATAATATGTTTAGACATCTACAGTTTACACAAGCAAATACATTAAGGTGCCATGCAAAGCAACATGGAGCTATGCTTGTTACAGGAGGCACTATTGTTCATCTTCTGAGGTTGCAAATCCTGTTCAAGAAATGCATCCCACAAATAGGCTAAACAAACAGTTGTGCGCGTGTTTGACAATTCCCAAACGTCACATTTTATCAAGTTGAATTATGAAACTTGTTTCTCAAGAAACTCAATAATAGTGAAATATTTTTATTCCTTGAACTTCAAGTGTTTGCAGTCTTCTACAAACATTAATTCAGATACAGAAAAATGCTGATGTTAGGCAAAACATAATACACAGTCCAAAATAAAGAAAGCCTTTCCCAAACCATCTATACGTCTATATATTGATTTCTCCAATTCTCTCCACATCACCCAAACACAGAATTGATCCTCCTAAAGCAGCACAGGAGCCTCAAAATTACTGTTACAAATGTTAATCGACAAAGTATTTGCGTTGCATTCCTTTGTATGGTTTTTTTGAAAAGATTAGATCATGTTTTGCAAATGGTCCAACATCTTTGTCAAAGATCCCAACAGATATTCATTTTAAAAAAATATAAATTTAGAGTAGCCAATTATTTTTCTTTTCCAATTAAGGGGCAATTTTGTGTGGCAAATCCACCTAACGTGCACATCTTTAGGTTGTGGGGGTGAGACCCATGCAGACATGGGGAGAATTTGCAAACTCCACACGGACAGTGACCCAGGGCCGGGATTCGAACCCGTGTCCTCAGCGCCGCAGTCCCAGTGCTAACCATTGTGTCACATGCTGCTCCATCCACTCAGATATTAATGATTCATTTAGTACAACTGTCATTTCTAAGCTCAAGTTCCTTTTCCTATCTCTTCTGGAGAAAGAGAAGCAACATGCTATTAATCCCCAGTTCCCAAGCGATGTTGCCTTCTCTGAGTTTTGAACGTGTGTCCCCTCTAATCCTAAAATCACTAATGTGTGGATCCTGTTCATGACATGATCTCCAATGAATGTAGTACTATTCCAAATAATTCCTCCATCACTATTGAGCAATTACAAACTATCGAATTTTAGTTGATTCGTACGTACCCGCCACACATCAAAAATTCACTGGAAGCTCGTCTGCCAACCGTTCCCAACGGCATGTCATCTGTATAAAGTTTTAGAATAGACTTAGAAGCAGAAACACCAAATCTGCACCAAGGTGAACACAATGGTTAAAGATAGCTGAATATTTACCTCTCATCGTTAAAAAGACAATGCAATTAAAAGCATCTGATAAGATAACTTTCTGATCCTCTATTTAATTCACATCACAAGAGCAGGGCTGCAGCACATCAAAGCTTTGTGATAAGATTATGCGAGTAAAATTAATTAGGAGCAAGCAGCAAATCCAGTTTCCAACTCAAAGCCGTTCAAAAAGATCTAGTTTGAGCCAAACTCAGCCCATTGCAGCATCAGCATCGTCTGTCCATTGAGCTGTCAACCTTGGGTTAACGGGAACACGCTTCCTCTTTAGTGGTTGAAAAGGCCAAATTCAGAAACCTAATCTCGGCTGACCTACCAGTACAGTATTGAGGAGGGCTGTACTGCTCGAGGTGCCACCTTTTTAAATAAGTCTTGAATATGCTGGATGGGAAATTTGGAAAAGGGAAACAAAACCTTTACAGGAAACCAAGTGACTTCACTTGATTATCAAATTATTCATATTTTTGGCAAATCTTGCGTGTCATTGAAGAATGTTTATTCTATTGCTAGAGGTTGAAACACTTCTCCATTTTCGGCACCCCCCAATCAGGCAGAATAAAACACATTTACTCTGCTCAGCTACGGCCTTTAATCCCAAATCTGGACTGCTTCTGGAATCCTCCACCTCCTCTTGTTTAGATAGATATAACGGCAAACGTGAACATTTGATAGGAGTGAAACAAAACCATCAGAAGCGAAAAGCGGCTGCTTACATGACTGATCTGAAGAGATGCTGTGTGGAACAAGAACAAAGTCATCGGTGTCACACGAAGAGTTCTTACTGCCACTGCTGGCAGAGTCTTTGGAAACCTGCAGATAGTTAGGCGGACCCAAAGGTGGGGAAGACAGATTGTCTTCTTGTATACGTTGCATATCTGGTAATGACTGGGGGAAAAAAAGAAAGGTTATATTACAGTAACAATATCAGATGGTACTGTCACAATCTGTTTTTATAATCATGGAGCTGCATTAATAAAATTATAAATTAGAGCTTATTTGTTTATATTGCAAGGTTTCTTGATTATGTCTGCTTAAAATGTTATCCTTTAGAGGATTATGATTGTACATTTACTTCATCACATAAAAGACAAGGCAAGATTGCACTGGTCTATTTTCTCTGCTATTTTTAATTCCTCCAGTCGCCACATCATAACCATAATTTAGGGTGGCTTCTGAAGAGCAAAGGTATATTAAGGGTGCCAAAAATAGGTCGAAACGTATAACCACTAGTCTGCCTGTTTAGGAGGATGTAAAAGATCGAATGACACTATCTCAAAGAGGAGCCGGGGAGTTATCCCCAGTGTCTGGGCCAATATTTATCCCTCAAACAACATTTCAAGTGTTATCTGCTCATCACATTGTGCTACCGTGTTGTGGGCAGCATGGTATTACAAGTGGCTAGCACTGTGGCTTCACAGCGCCAGGGTCCCAGGTTCGATACCCCGCTGGGTCACTGCCTGTGTGGAGTCTGCACATTCTCCCCGTGTCTGCGTGGGTTTCCTCCGGGTGCTCCGGTTTCCTCCCACAGTCCAAAGACGTGCAGGTTAGATGGATTGGCCATGATAAATTGCCCTTAAGTGTCCAAAAAGGTTAGCTGGGTTTATTGGGTTATGGGGATAGGGTGGAAGTGAGGACTTAAGTGGGTCGGTGCAGACTCGATGGGTCGAATGGCCTCTTTCTGCACTGTATGTTCTATGCTGTTGTGAGTTTGCTGAATGCAAATTAGCTGCTTCTTTGCCTGCATTGCAACAGTGACTACACTTCAAAAAACTACTTCGAAAGCACTTTGAGACATCCAGTGGTCACGAACAATGCTTTATAAATCAAAGATCTTTTATTGGTTTCTTGAAGTGCATTTTCATTGCAGAAAAGCAGTATTTAAGTCCCAATCTCTCATGACCTTTAGTCTGTCACTGCCTGGTCTTAAGAGTTGGGCACCACGTCACACTAAACTCAAGAGTACACAGCACACTAACTTTAGAGGGAAGAATTGACTTTTATTTGGCCCGTAAGCCAAAACATCCCATGATAAAAGATGGTGCATCATTATCATTTACTGAATACTCAACAAGTGATACAGCAGCTACATTATTGATCGTCTGCCATTGTCAAATTATCGTGTTTAGTATATACAGTAAAACACAAAAGGATAGGGACTTCAAGATAATTCAAGGACTTGGGCAGCCTTGAACCAGAGGGCTCAAGTTGGCGTTTTAAGATTGCTGCTAGAAAAGCATGCTCGCTCCAGTAAAGCTTATTGTTCTGCTGTTACGACACCCTGGGCGTGCGCGGCCAATTCCAGCCCCACTCGCCTGGAGTCAACACATGTGAACTAACCAATAATGCTTATAAAAATACTCCAAAAGTCTTGGGCCCTTGGTTGCCCAATAATTAGTCACCAGATTTCTAAGTTGAAACAGAATTAGTTTATTTATAACAAGAACAATGATGAAATATGCTGCAGAAATGGTTGGTTAAATATTAATAATTACTTAACTCCTACTTTAACTTGCCTCCCACCCTCAATGCACTCACACACACATCAGACAAACACAGGGGTGGAAAAGGGAAAACAAACATAAGTCGCGAAAGACGTGCTGTTCGGTGAATTGGACATTCTGAATTCTCCCCCCCCCCCCCGCCAGAGTACCCGAACAGGTGCCGGAATGTGGCGACTAGGGGCTTTTCACAGTAACCTCATTGCAGTGTTAATGTAAGCCTACTTGCGAAAGATTATTATTGTTATTAAGTGAAAGAGAAAAGAGTCTTTGCTTCAGATGATGGTTCTTTGCATGTTTTCTTCACAGTAAGCTTTCAAAAACACCGTACTCGCATCTTTCCTGGAGAGGCAGAGACTTTGTTTCCTCAAACCTTGCCTACAGTTCATGGTTAGCCTTCAGGCCACTATAGTGCAGAAAAGTTGTACTTTCCGGAGAGAGATATTTTATTTCACTTCAAACTGGGCCTTCAGCTCGAGGTTCACATTCAGGCCTCTTAATTTCTGTAGGGAGAGTTAGTCGGATCTGCCTTTGCTGTTCGGGAGAGAGAGTCAGTCAGTTCTGGACTCTGCCTGTACATAGATTCGTCCAGGCTCTCTGCCAGTTCAGAAACACAGCCTTTCTGCAGAGTGGGACCTCGAGGACGAAGGGACCTTTGTGCTGCCAGGAGTCAAACTGAAATTAAAATGGAACCTTAATGAAATTAAAATGGAACCGCGGGACTCTGAAAATCTTCCAGTGGGATCAGATCCAATCACCACTTGCTACCAGGCAGAGCACAGCCTTATGGGTCAATTCACTGGCCACCAGCCAAATCAATCAAACAGAGTCCCAGCCAATCACTTGTCATTGGTGCTGGTCAGTCTGTGGTCTCCTGTTCAAACCAGTACAAGCTTCTGCTTGAATTTTTAAAAAAAAAATTTAGAGAACCCAATTATTTTTTTTCCCCCCTCAATTAAGGGGCAATTTAGCATGGCCAATCCACCTAACCTGCACATCTTTGGGTTGTGGGGGTGAAACCCACACAGACATGGGGAGAATGTGCAAACTCCACACGGACAGTGACCCAGGGCCGGGATTCGAGACCGGATCCTCAGCGCCGCAGTCCCAGTGCTAACCACTGCGCCAGCTTCTGCTTGAATTAATGGCACAGGCCACTGCTTCCTTCTGCTTGAATTAAAGATACAGGCTGCCTTAAAGACAAATAGAATCCCTACAGTCTAGGAGGCCATTCGGCACAGAGTCTGCACCGACCCTCTGAAAAGTGTCCGCTACCTCGGCCCACTCCATACCAAACACTCCACGTAGTCTGCATATTCCTGAACACTAAGGGACAATTTTTATCACTGCCAATCCAGCTAACCCTGCACATCTTTGGACTGAGAGAAGAAACTGGAGCACCCAGAGGAAACCCACAGAGAAAGTGCAAACTTCACACAGACAACCACTCAAGGCCAGAATTGAACCCAGGTCCCTGACGCTGTGAGGCAGCAGTGCTAACCACCATGCCACCCTGTACATAAATGTCCGTATGTCATCCATGGATCGGGCGGCACAGTGGTTAGCACTGCTGCCTACGGTGCCGAGGTCCCCGGTTCAATCCCGGCCCCATGTCACTGTCCGTGTAGAGTTTGCAATTCTCCCCGTGTCTGCGTGGGTTTCACCCCCACAACCCAAAGATTTACCAGACTGATTCCAGGGATGGCAGGACTGTCACAGGAGGAGATTGACTAGGTTAGGGTTATTCTCGCTGGAGTTCAGAAGAATGAGGGGGGGATCTCATAGACTTATACAACTCTAACAGGACTAGACAGGGTAGATGTTCCCGATGGTGGGTGGGTCCAGAACCAGGGGTCACAGTCTGAAGATTCAGGGTAAACCATTTTGGATGGAGATGAGGAGACATTTCTTCACCCAGAGTGGTGAGCCTGTGGAATTACCACAGGAAGCAGTTTAATATATTCAAGAGGAGGCTAGATATAGCACTTGGGGCAAATGGGATCAAAGGTTATGGGGAGAAAGCAGGATTAGGCTATTGAGTTGAATGACCAGCCATGATCATGATAAATGGCAGAGCAGGCTCAAAGGGCCATAAGGCCTCCTCCTGCTACCATCTTCTATGTACCTATGTGCAGGGTAGGTGGATTGGCCACACTAAATTGTCTCTTAATTGGAAAAAAATAATTGGGTACTCTAAATATATTTTCAAAAAGGTTATCCATGGATTAAAAATGTAACACCTAAACTAAAAGAAGGGGAACCAAGAAAATAAGCAGGGAATACAAACTTGTTCACGGAGAGACAATGGGTAGTGGTATTGTCACTGGACGAGTAATCCAGAGACCCAGGGTAATGCTCTGTGATCCAGAGTTCAAATCTCGCCATGCCAGATAGTGAAATTTGAGTTCAGGAATTAAAAGTCTTATGATGGCCATGAAACCATTGCCAATTGGCTTAAAACCCCATCTTGTTCACTAATGTCCTTAGGGAAGGAAATCTGCCCTTGTTACCTGATCTGGCCTACATGTGTCTCCAGGCCCACACAGCAATGTGGTTGACTCTTAACTACCCACCACCCCAATAAAATGGCATAGCAAGCCACTCAGTTCAAGGGCAATTAGGGATGGCAGCAAATGCTGGCCCAGCCAGCAATGCCCACATCCCAAGAACAAATTTTTTTAAATGCTAAGAATCAAAACAAAATCCATTTCACAATTTAGAAGCATTCATCACAAAACACCAGGATATCTCGGTCTGGACAAATCCACACACCAGATATTCTCAGAGCTTGAGAGGTTATCAAAAATATGAAGACAGATGGCAATGAAATATATGTGGTTAGCACGGTTGCTTCACAGCACCAGGATCCCAGGTTCGATTCCCGGCTTGGGTCACTGTCTATGTGGAGTCTGCACGTTCTCCCTGTGTCTGCGTGGGTTTATGAGCAGTTGTCTTCACTAACACTTGTTTCCCCTCCAACTTTGCTCACCATTTTACTGGCTGGCATGTTCATGGGAGTCTTATCCACGTTTCCAATACAGGGCAGTCTGTACCCATCTTTTGTCGATGTTGTAGCCAGTTAAAATGGCTAACTCCTGATTTTAAATGGCGAACGGCAAAGGCTGATGGGAAAGTCAGCCAACAGGACACAAATACAAGCAGCTGCGTGTTGAGTGTGTATTTACCTCTGGAAAGGCCAGACAAGATCGATACCGGCAACCATCAGCATAGCAAAACACCAGCCATCTGCATATTAATGAGCAATCCCCGGGAACAATGAGCAACATTTAGATACATAAAGCCAACCCAGACTCGTCGGTACCAGCAGAAGCCTACACAAAGGGAGGTGAACGACCACCTCAAGACCGCCCATCGATCAGGGAATCGCTCCAGCATTGGAGAAAATCGAACCAAGTGATTGGGTCAAAGTCCAATCACTTGGAACCAGGTACAGGGTCCGCCCCGAAAGGCGGGAAGCCCCTGGGGACTATAAGAATCAAGCCCAAGTTCAAATCTGCCCTCTGCTTCTCTTCTTGACCGGGTCACTCAGCAACGCGAACCAACCCTTGACAGTGACCAGTCCAGCCATCGCTGAAATCGAATAAGTCTTACTTCAACGCTCGCTACGTGATAGGCGCTCTTAGCTACCAATCTGTACCAACTTCAAATCCCGCAGGCTCAGAACCCGAACGAAAGGCCATTCGTTTCCCTGACCTGGTGGGCCAGTTCCGAGTTAAGTAATGGCCTATTAGTCGTAGAAGTAGCTTAGACGTAGAATTTATTTATGCATGAGTAGCGATTACTGTGTATAATAAATGTGCTTTGATTTAAATCTTACTAAGCGGTGTATTGGATTATTGATCATTACTCGGACTTGAACCACATGGCGGTATCAGAAAGATACCTGGCGACTCGAGCAAAGGTGATAAAACAGAGCAATTAAACTAAGGCAAAAGTTAGCAACAATGTCTGATTATAAACGGAAATGCAATAAGCCGGTCATCAGGTTCTGCAGGGAGACGCTGTGAAATCTTGGTCTTCTAATGCAGTACAAAATTGTTTCTCTTCATAAAGCTGATCAACACCACCCAGTGCTGCCTTTGAATCTTGCAATGCCTCATTTTAAGAACATAAAAAAGAGAAGGCCATTCAGCCCTACAAGCCTGCTCCACTATTGGCTGTTTAGCACAGGGCTAAATTGCTGGCTTTGAAAGCAGATCAAGGCAGGCCAGCAGCACGGTTCGATTCCCGTAACAGCCTCCCCGAACAGGCGCCGGAATGTGGCGACTAGGGGCTTTTCACAGTAACTTCATTTGAAGCCTACTTGTGACAATAAGCGATTTTCATCTTTCATGAGACCTTGGCTGATCTTCTACCTGATATAAGCATGTAAGGAACATAGAATTTCTAAGTACAGTCATAGACACAGAACATAGAATTTCTACAGTGCAGAAGGAGGCCATTCGGCCGATTGAGTCTGCCCCAGCCCTCAGAAAGAGCACCCTACCTCGAACCACTTCCCCACCCTATCCCTGTAACCACACCTAACCGGCACACCTTTAGACTCCAAGGGGCAATTTTAGCATGGCCAATCCAGCTAACTGGCACACCTTTAGACTCCAAGGGGCAATTTTAGCATGGCCAATCCACCTAACCGGCACATCTTTGGACTGCGGGACAAAACTGGAGCACCCGGAGCAAACCCTCACATACACAGGAAGAACATACAAACTCCACACAATCACCCAAGGCCGGAATTGAACCCGGGTCTGTGACGCTGAGGCAGCAGTGCTAGCCACTGTGCTACCGTGCCACAAGGAGGAGGAAATAAGAGATTTCAGTTCTCTTGCTAATTTCAGCGCGAATATTCTCGATCTTTAAGAAACTAAGTCCATTCTAGCGATTTTCATTGACATATTTTGTAACTTTTGTCTTCCAACTTGCAGCCATATGGCTTTCTTCGGTTTCTGCAGTTGTTCTTAAGTTTTATTTGTATCCTTGCAAGCAATGTAAAGAGCATCCTGAAGTCTCTGGACATTCTTCTCCACTCTCTTGAATTCTCTAGCTACTGCACAATTATTTGTCTGCTCTGCAACCTCATTGACTTCAAGTTTGAACTGGACCGTTCCTTCTTGCTATTGTGATGCCACATTAGAGGAACGGATTTCCAGGGACATGGTGCGCAACAGTAACATCACATGTGATATGGACAGACATGAGGAGCTGAATAGTCACCTTAAATGGTGTGCTATTCTATGATTCTACAAATAGATCTGCACCAGGGTATGTTTGAGTTCAGCAGCGTGCAGGTGGGAAGTACACAGAATTTAGATTTTTTTTTGTCTAAAAGCCAGGGTTAACTTAGACCCTCGATATTCAAATGGACACAGTAAATATACAAAAGCAAAGTCTTTACAGCAGTTTCAAATTTTTTCACTTATCAATGGTTATCTATTAATGAAACAAGTGATGGTCAGATTCATTTGACATCATTGGTAGAATTTTAGTCAGACACGACGTGGAATGAATAAGGCATCAATAAAATAGACTACTTACAGGTGGAGAAGCAAAATGACAAGATGGAGAGCTACCACAAGAGCTACCAGAAACGGAACCAGGGCACGTGGGTACAGGCACAGGGCATGCTGCAGATATAATGGTTACAATCCATTAGGTTTAAGTACTATATTTCATTATGGCTTTCCATTAGAACATCCAATTGCATTGATCAAATATTTCAAGCACACTCTCTTATCATCCAACTATGCCCGGATTTAAACAGGGCCTGATGAGGAGGCACAATATAAACAGTGAAGGGGCAATTTCCATAATATCATGGGCGCGATTCTCCGACCCCCCACCGGGTCGGAGAATCGCCGGGGGCTGGCGTGAATCCTGCCCCCGGCGTGTCCCAAATTCTCTGCCACCAGAGATTCGGCGAGGGCAGGAATCGCACCCCGCGGTCGGCGGGCCCACCCCCGGCGATTCTCCGGCCCGCCGCTGTCAACCCTCTCCCGCCAGCGTGGATTCAACCACCTTTTGAACGCCGGGAGCAGGCGGCGCAGGCAGGCTCCGGGGTCCTGGGGGGGGGGGGGCGCCACGGGGCGATCTGGCCCCGGGGCCCACCGATCCGCGGGCGGGCCTGTGCCGTGGGAGAATGCCGTGAGTGGCCGCTGACGCTCCCACGCATGCGTCGCCCGGCGAAGACCTTTCGGCGCCGGCTGGTCTGGCGCCAAAGGCCTTTCCCGCCAGCCGGCGGAGCGGAAACCACTCCGGCGTGGGCCTAGCCCCCAAGGTGAGGGTTTGGCCCCGAAAGGTGCAGAGAATTCCGCACCTTTGGGGCGGCCCGACGCCGGAGTGGTTCCCGCCACTCCATTACGCCGGAACCCCCCTCCCCGCCAGGTAGGGGAGAATCCCGCCCCATCTTTCCACTTCCCTTGATGCTGTTGGGCAAAGAAGTAGAGTAAAGCTTGAACAAAAGTGTCGATGGGGAGACCAACTACAGGCTATTTTACACCTGCAGCAGACAAATACCACTCCAGTCATGGAAATGATCATTTATGCTTTCTGTCAGCTTCAGCCTCTCCCAATCCCGTTGATGTTAACTTTGCCGTTTCCTTTGGCAGGTAATTTACACACTCCTTTTTAAATACGGTACACTGAGAACATAAAACAATATTAGGAGCGGAAGCTATAGTTTAAAAGCTTTGTTTAACTTTCCCTGTGCTACCCAAGAGTTTACTTGTCCAACTGCCTTCAGGCTCTAAGGACTAAGCAGTGCCGATTTCAGAGCCAAAATGAATGTGTAAACCAACATATAATTTTACTCAAAACATTCAGCTCAAGAAAATGGTTTAAGCCAGTGAAAACCTTTTTTTTTTTATAAATGGTTGTTGCAACCACTGAAATATACAATGACAGTCAATAGGAAGAGGAAACAAATAGACAACAATAAATTGGCAGAGGCCACAAATATCCTTTGACAGGTGGGCCTGCAAAGTGGGAGGTACAATTGTATGATCTGTGCAACTGGATGTAAAAATAGATTAACAAAATAGTTTGAAGGAAATAGGGCAGGGTTGTGGCTGGGGAAAAATATTCTACCATTTCTGATAAAGTGAGCTGGACTCAACTCAGTAACGGCCATTTGAGATTAAGTATGATGCCCAAACATCACAAGTTGTTCAATTTCATTGAAGTATCTTGAAAGAACACCCATGTGAACATTAGATGCAAATAAGGACCCAAGTATAAGCACATGTTCTGGGAGCCATCAGTTACCCCGAGGAGATGCTTGGCTAATTACAGTCAATTGCTTTGGGAGGTAAGGAGTAAAGTGGTCGAAATAAGATTTCTCTCCACATTTCTTTGGGATAAATTTAGAGTACCCAATTTTTTTGTTGGCACTATTCATTGTTAGCACTATCTTCCTTATAAACCAAATCAAAAAGACCTTTGCAGCAATTTCCCGCACAATTTGGAAACAACCACTCACAAATATAACAAAATAAAGCCACTGACTTACATTTTTTGACCGACAAAGTTTGATCCATGAAAGGGTGGTTAAAAAATGTTTCTGAAAAACAAAAATACAGTTTGTTTTATTCCTCGAAACTCTTGTCGATGTAGAGCTGCCTCTGAATCCTTTCAGCAAGATTTCAGTGAACAAAGGTTACAAGCTACAAAGATGTGCCATTTGCCTCAAAAGACATTGTACTTTCCAGTGAAACATTTTTTGAATATAAATTTAGAGTATCCAATTCATTTTTTCCCAATTAAGGGGTAATTTAGTTAGGCCAATCCACCTATCCTGCACATCTTTGGGTTGTTGGGACGAAACCCACGCAAACACAAAGAGAATGTGCAAACTCCACACGGACACTGACCCAGGGCTGGGATCGAACCTGGGACCTCGGCGCTGTGAGGCAGCAATGTTAACCACTGCACGACCGTGCTGCCCTTCCAGTGAAACATTTTAAATTCCACATTTAACACGCTTACTACACACAAACGTATATCCGCAGCATAATTTGCAACTGATGGCTGGAGGCAAATCAAATTGCCAGTTGGGATTAAAGCTTGGAGTTCAAAGCAGACTGTTAATTTGTACTGTACAGAAATTGTAAGAACACCCAAGTGAATTGTGAAATTACACTCAATTAATAACATGTGCATGGGCTCCAGTATTCACAGACATTAGCTTTCCCCTGTGGGATTACTTTGTCGACGAGAATCAGCTTCTCACAGAATGTAATATTACACTTGCGTGGGCAGATTCAGGCCTCAGTGGGCCTGTAAACCGATTGTAGTGGTGATGCAATAATGTCATTTTTGGATGGGCTGGTCCGACCTGGAGTGGTGAAGAAAACTTTGGATGTGGGCAGAAAACTATGCTCCTTTACAATGAATGTGTATGTCACAAGGCTAGTGCATGAGTGGGCTAGACAGCTGGTTTGTGATGCAGAACAAGGCCAGCAGCGCGGGTCCAATTCCCGTACCAGCTGAGAATTCTCCCTCGGTGTACCCCAACAGGCGCTTATGTGGCGACTAGGGTTTTTCACAGTAACTTCATTGCAGTGTTAATGTAAGCCTACTTGTGACAATAAAAGATTATTATTATTATTCTGAACTCTAATTTAACCATGTATCCATCTATAGGTTTGCTGACGACGCGATCGTAGTGGATTGGATCTCGAACAGCGATGAGCCAGAATACAGGAGGGAGATAGAGTACCTAGTGGCGTGGGGCAACGACAATGATCTCTCCCTTGTCAGCAAAACTAAAGAGTTGGTCATTGACTTCAAGGAGTAAAGTATCATACACACGCCTGTCTGCATCAATGGGGCTAAGGTGGAGATGGGTGACAGCTTCAAATTCCTAGGTGTGCACATCACCAACAATCTGTCCTGGTCTTATGGACTAAACTGGACTGAAGGCACTGTTGCTAAGTATGCAGATGAAACAAAGATCTGTAGAGGGACAGGTAGTATTGAGGAAGCAAGGGGGCTGCAGAAGTATTTGTTTAGACGAGGAGAGTGTGTAATGAAGTGGCAAATGAAATACAATGTGGAAAAGTGTGAGGTTATGCAATTTGAAAGGAGGAATTTAGGCATAGACTATTTTCTAAATGGGGAAATGCTTAGGAAATCAGAAGCACAATTGGACTTTGGGGTCCTTGTACACTATTCTCTTAAGGTTAATGTGCAGGTTCAGTCGTCAGTTAAGAAGGCAAATGGAATGTTAGCATTCATGTCAAGAGAGCTAGAATACAAGACCAGGGATGTGGTCTGAGGCTGTGGTTCTGGTCAGACCCCATTTGGAATATTGTGAGCAGTTTTGGGCCCTGTATCTAAGGTTGGCCTAGGAAAGGGTCTAGAGGAGGTTCACAAGAATGATCCCTGGAATGAAGAGCTTGTCGTATGAGGAACGGTTGAGGCCTCTGGGTCTGTACTCATTGGGGTTTAGAAGGATGAGGGGGCATAGAACATAGAACATAGAACAATACAGCGCAGGACAGGCCCTTCGGCCCACGATGTTGCACCGAAACAAAAGCCATCTAACCTACACTATGCCATTATCATCCATATGTTTATCCAATAAACTTTTAAATGCCCTCAATGTTGGCGAGTTCACTACTGTAGCAGGTAGGGCATTCCACGGCCTCACTACTCTTTGCGTAAAGAACCTACCTCTGACCTCTGTCCCATATCTATTACCCCTCAGTTTAAAGTTATGTCCCCTTGTGCCAGCCATATCCATCCGCGGGAGAAGGCTCTCACTGTCCACCCTATCCAACCCCCTGATCATTTTGTATGCCTCTATTAAGTCTCCTCTTAACCTTCTTCTCTCCAACGAAAACAACCTCAAGTCCATCAGCCTTTCCTCATAAGATTTTCCCTCCATACCAGGCAACATCCTGGTAAATCTCCTCTGCACCCGCTCCAAAGCCTCCACGTCCTTCCTATAATGCGGTGACCAGAACTGTACGCAATACTCCAAATGCAGCCGTACCAGAGTTCTGTACAGCTGCAACATGACCTCCCGACTCCGGAACTCAATCCCTCTACCAATAAAGGCCAACACTCCATAGGCCTTCTTCACAACCCTATCAACCTGGGTGGCAACTTTCAGGGATCTATGTACATGGACACCTAGATCCCTCTGCTCATCCACACTTTCAAGAACTTTACTATTAGCCAAATATTCCGCATTCCTGTTATTCCTTCCAAAGTGAATCACCTCACACTTCTCTACATTAAACTCCATTTGCCACCTCTCAGCCCAGCTCTGCAGCTTATCTATATCCCTCTGTAACCTGCTACATCCTTCCACACTATCGACAACACCACCGACTTTAGTATCGTCTGCAAATTTACTCACCCACCCTTCTGCGCCTTCCTCTAGGTCATTGATAAAAATGACAAACAGCAACGGCCCCAGAACAGATCCTTGTGGTACTCCACTTGTGACTGTACTCCATTCTGAACATTTCCCATCAACCACCACCCTCTGTCTTCTTTCAGCTAGCCAATTTCTGATCCACATCTCTAAATCACCCTCAATCCCCAGCCTCCGTATTTTTTGCAATAGCCTACCGTGGGGAACCTTATCAAACGCTTTGCTGAAATCCATATACACCACATCAACTGCTCTACCCTCGTCTACCTGTTCAGTAACCTTCTCAAAGAACTCAATAAGGTTTGTGAGGCATGACCTACCCTTCACAAAGCCATGCTGACTATCCCTGATCATATTATTCCTATCTAGATGATTATAAATCTTGTCTCTTATAATCCCCTCCAAGACTTTACCCACTACAGACGTGAGGCTCACCGGTCTATAGTTGCCGGGGTTGTCTCTGCTCCCCTTTTTGAACAAAGGGACCACATTTGCTGTCCTCCAGTCCTCTGGCACTATTCCTGTAGCCAATGATGACATGGGGAGAACGTGCAGACTCCGCACAGACAGTCACCCGAGGCCGGAATCGAACCCGGGTCCCTGGCACTGTGAGGCAGCAGTGCTAACCACTGTGCCACCAAAAGTGGAGTTGACGCCACGATCCGATCAGCCATGATCGTGTTGAATGGCGGAGCAGGCTCGAGGGGCCAAGTGGCCTACTCCTGCTCCTAATTCATGTAAACCCATAAGAGGAGGGACCGGAAAAGGGTTCGGAATAACGGTGGTAAATCTGTGGAACTCTTTGCCGCATAAGGCTGCGGAGGCCAAATCACTCAGTGTCTTTAAGACAGAGATAGGTAGGTTCTTGATTAATAAGGGGATCAGGGGTTATGGGGAGAAGGCAGGAGAATGGGGATGAGAAAAATATTAGCCATGATTGAATGGTGGAGCAGACTCGATGGGCTGGGTGGCCTAATTCTGCTTCTATGTCTTATGATCTGATCGCTTCACATATCTTCTCTACTGAGTAGTAGTACACTCTTGTATACGTCACCCGATGCCTGTGTCTATGTATTTACATTGTGTATTTATGTTTGCCCGATGCATTTTTCTCATGTATGGAATGGTCTGTCTGAACTGTACGCCGAACAATACTTTTCACTGTATCTCGGCACATGTGACAATAAGCAAATCCAATCCAATCACACAGTATTAATGACCTGCGTCTAGATAGTGCCCTTAACATCCAACCTCCTGAAAACTACCTTTGCACAGGTTTTTGTTTACCTGTCCTAATACATCCTTATGTGGCTTGATTTTCCTTGATAAAGCCCATCAAGCATCTTAGGAAGTCATACTATGATCAATATATTCTATAAATTGACGTTGTTATTGTTAGGACAGGTGACCAAAAGCTTAGTCAAACAGGTAGGGTTTAAAGAGCATGTAAAAAGGACATTGGAGAAGAAGCAGAGAAGTTTAGGAGGGAATTCCTCAGGGTCTTGACATCGCCAATGCTAGAGCAATGGTCATTGGAGATGCACAAGAGATCAGCAGAGGTCTTGGCGGGTTGTGGGGATACAGAGGTTATAAACATAGGAAGAATCTGAAAACAAGCACAATAATTTTACAAACTGAGGCATTACTGGACCAAAAGCCAATGTAGGACAGCGAGCAAAGGAATGATCAATGAACGGAATTTAGTGCGAGTTGGGATATAGTTTCGGATGAGTTCAATTTTACAAAGGGCGCAAGGCCACCCAGGAGAGCATTAGAATAGTCAAGTCTACAGGGAACAAAGGCATGGATGAGGGTTTCAGCTGAGGCAAAGGCGATTATAGGCAAATACAGCAACAAAGTGAACACTGAGATCCACTAGATCTAAAACTTAATAAAGGATAGGAAATAAGGAAACTAAAACCAACTCACCAAAATCCATTCTGTCCTTCTGGTTTCTCTGAAGCAAACCAAGCAATAGGCCACCCAGGTGACTGGAAGTTTCACTTGGGATGCTGTTTGATAGATAAATCACCATCACCAGTAGAAAACAAAGGGAGGCAGTAATGCCAGATCAAATAACAAAATTAAGTTGTACTTTACTATTTGAGTGAGGAAAATAATGCTGTAACTGAAGCTCATCACACTCAATGGACTTGCACCACATTCATTGACCCATCTGCCCTGTCAATTGGTCAATAAATCTAAAGCTTGTCCTCCTGATATTGACCATGCACACTTCGCAAGAACTTCAGCACATTAAACAGTGCTTTAATTTCCTATTTAAAAGAGGTCAGCATTGGCTGTTGGGATTGAGACTTTTGCTCTTTGTAGTTATGGTCTTGAGTGGATTTGACATGGGAAAGCTACCTCTGCAGCATAGAACTTCGACACTTTGGTTCAAATGAGCAAACTCCCATCTTGAAAGATCTCAAGTGTGGATGATGTGGGAAATCTGAAAAGCTCAGTTTCTCAAGTCAGAGTTGGGGCAGGCTATTGAAGCATTTGAGGGGGTTTCCACTCTGTCTGCAAAGTGGGCTAAACAGCTGGCTTGCAGTGCAGAACAAGGCCAGCAGCACGGGTTCAATTCCCGTACCAGCCCCCCCGAACAGGCGCCGGAATGTGGCGACTCGGGGCTTTTCACAGTAACTTCATTGAAGTCTACTTGTGACAATAAGCAATTATTATCATTATTATTAACAAGTGCTATGACAGATGCATTAGCACTCACAGCGACATTGTCCAAAATGGAAACGTTCAGTTTCTGAGTTCCAACAGCCTAGACAAGTTTAAAGGACAATAATGTAATGACAAAGCAGGGCTATAATCCTACTCGCACTGAATGAGTGCACAATTCTAAACGTGCTTGACAGTACTAAAGTAATACTCATTACTAAATTAACAGCGGAAATCTCTCAAACTACGGCCATCAAAAAATTCCCTTCTTGAAACATAATCTTTCACTTTTGACAGTTCAGACTGAATTCTATCGTCTGCGCAACAGACAATTCCTCAAAAATTGAAGTTGTACCCAAGTCCTAGTATTGAAACAGTAGGAGGCAAAGTATTACGGCTACTAGTTTTCCAGAATCTATTATGCATATTCCCACTTGCATGAAGAACAGTTTTACAACTCTGATCACAATAAGTCGGGGGAAAAAAAACTTTAAAATAAATTTGACCCAGGATCAAATAGGTAATCACTCACTTAGGCACTAAAGTCTTGTTCTTCTCATAGAAGAGCCTTAAATCTTGTGGGCTGTTGGCCTACAACAGAAAGATATTTCAAATGTAAATCAGGTGTTGGCTCAGTTACTCGAGAGAACAATAACTATTAAGAAATTGCCCTGGTGGGTGTAAGCATCGAGTAATATGCCACATATTGCAATTCTATATTTTAAAAACACTGAAACAGACATTGCAGATATATCAATCATTAGTTGAAGGTGACCTAATTCTGATGTCATAATAAGCTGATGAACGTTAATCAGCTTAATACTGCAGTGTTTGAAAATAAAAAGTATTATTCCTTTTCTCTATTTTCTTTTTGTGCATGGCATGGCAGCAATATTCAATCCTTCCAACTGATCCTGAGGCATTTATTCATCGTGGGCATGTATATCCCTGAAAGTATCCCATACAATCTATGTTATGCAAGATTTTAAATTAAGGATTAAGGTGGACTTTAGAACAAATTGCTTTTATCTCAGAAGAGAAAGCTCTTCAAAAGGAGGAGGAAATTTGGGAAATCAAGATTAAAATAAGCAATTCGTACTATTAAAATGTTATTTCTGCTCAATCCCCGCAAGGTATTCCCAGCTAATGAACTCCATGTGTGCGGTTGAATGGCAAAAATTTGATCCACTTGTTTACCTGTCAACTTAGCAACAACTGTAATTGTTAACAAGACGAGTTTCAATATAATTTAACCTCTACCATCCCCACTTCAAACACCCGTTTCTCACAGGACAAAGCCTTGTGTGAGGTGAGGTGTCACATCATTACATGGCTATTTGCGTAGCTGCACAAAGCATCTTAATACCCATGCCTACCATTTTGCTGTGCAATGTTACGTGCAAGTGCAAACCTTGGGTACTCTTGATTACCCAATGTCCATTATCCCCTAATTGGGGAGAGTTTTGCCAGAACTGATAATGGGAACTAATGCACCATTTGAAATAAAAACAAAACGGTCTCAGAACATTCAAAAGCATCTTTCTCTCAATCAATACCTGGAAAGGTGGCTTGCCAACAAGACACTGAAATATTACAGTGCCGATACTCCAGAGGTCTGCCTTGGCATCATAATGTTGTGACATGATGACCTCGGGTGCCTGAAACAAAACAAAAAATGTGTAGTATCATGGAAGGAAAGGCCTTAAATCTTACTACAGCCCCTACTTTAGGTTTAATCATGTATTCTCTTAAATGCATGGTGCAATTTCCCAATTATTTTAATATCACCAATATAATAAATGAAACATTTCCTTCTCGGAGTAACTGCGCAGATTCCTTTGTCTTAATTGAATCATCTAAGGTGGCGCAGTGGTTAGCATTGCTGCCTCACAGCGCCGAGGACCCAGGTTCGATCCCGGCCCTGGGTCACTGTCCGTATGGAGTTTGCATATCCTCCCCGTGTCTGTGTGGGTCTTACCCCCATAATCCAAAGATGTGCACGCTAAATTGCCCCTTAATTGGGAAAAAAATTGGGTACTCTAAAAAAAATCTTTAAAGGTTGATCAATTTAACTTTGTATCATCTGCTTAACAAGAGAGACTTGTCAGTTGCCCAAATCACAAGAAAGAAACTGAAATTCAAACACTTACCATTTCTACCACTTCTGAATATCTCTCATGATCCAGGGACAACATTATTTTGCACTATACTATGTAATGCAGAACTATTAACACTTGAGTGATGACAAATTATGCAGGATTGTACAGCAGATATGGCTTGAACAGTAATAATAATAATCTTTACTATTGTCACAAGTAGGCTTACATTAACACTGCAATGAAGTTACTGTGAAAATCCCCTCGTCGCCACACTCCGGCGCCTGTTCAGGTACATTGAGGGAGAATTCAGAATATCCAATTCACCCAACAAGCACGTCTTTCGGGACTTGTGGAAGGAAACTGGAGCACCCGGCGGAAACCCACGCAGATAGAGGGAGATCGTGCAGATTCCGTATAGACTGTGACCCAAGCTGGGAATCGAACCTGGGACCCTAGCGCTATGAAGCAACAGTGCTAACCACTGCGCACAACAGGCAAGTTTAAAAAGCCCATATACAATCCCCAACAGTAACTTAATGTAGATTATACCTTGTGTACTCCTGTTCCTCCCTCCCCCTCCTATCAACCCCAACAAAAGCAGGTTATAATCTTGCACCAGGGAGTAGATATGATAGAGCAGGACACCGAGAAAAATAATGGGTGACATGAAAATGCAGCATTATAATGGGTTTCTACTGAGCAAGTTGAATTTGTTGATTATATATTTATCCCTCCTCATTCTCTTGCTCGAAGTGTCTAAATACACCTCAGCATTTTCTAATCAAAAAGATAGACAGCCAGGCACCAATATCATAGAATTTATCATAGAATTTACAGTGCAGAAGGAGGCCATTCGGCCCATCGAGTCTGCACCGATATGTATTCAGATTTGAACTGTCCCCTGTATAATGAAAGGATGTAATTTGTCTACCCATCCACTACAGGCTCTAAACCGCAAATCTAAGTTTTAACATCCTGTGTCTACCCAAATTGGATTTCCTACTATCTGAAAGAGGTGGGTGGTGGAGGGTTGAGACAATACATATAAGCAGTACCGTAAAATTACAGACTGAAGAAACAAGTACATATAATTACTCAATCGTAAAAAACACAGTGCTGTACAAGATAGGTAACATTTTCAGAACAATCACCATCCCACCTAGTGGATAAGCTGGTACATCACTCACCATGTACATGGGGGACCCACAAAGAGTGGCAGCCATCATATTACTCTGTAAATACCGGGCAAAGCCAAAGTCAGCTGCAAGACAATAACAAAGGAAGGCTTTCAATAATTGGATTGCAACATCTGATGAAACGTACAAAGGAAATATTTGCAATCATATCACTTCTCATCATGCCTAAACATTTCAAAGCAACAACTGCACATACAAGGTGGAAGGTTAAATCGTAATTAGAATGGTTGCAACATGACTAGGCAATTGACTCAGGATGGGCATTTTTCCATGATTTCCATGATTAACTAAACTGAGAGAAGCTTAATAAAGACAGCTTGTCTGTGAGAGCTGAGAGATAGAAGGGTAAAGGTGTATGGTTCATGCATTTGTAATGAATGACTATGATGAGGTTGGGTTTACAAGTAAATAGGTGGGTTTTAAATTTGCATGAGATAGGGAGAGACTTGATTTTTCAACTGTTGAATTTCAACGGGGGAAGATACAAAGTGAGATGGGACTTTTAGGTACATTAAATTTTAGTGACCCAAAAGTGCAAGCAAAGTACGAAAATGTGAAAACATACTTGTGAAACAACTTTCCTTTATTTTACCCGCCAGTATGCTTTCATGTCTCCTTTTAAGTTCCCTCTCACACATTCTGTACTCCGATGGCTTCTGCTGCTTTGCGCCCTCACTATCTGCCACAAGCCTCCCTTTTTTCTATTTATTCAATGCTGTATATCGCTTGATAGCCAGGGTTCACTGGATTTCTTGGTCCCACTCTTTTTCTTTATTGGAACACGTTGGCCTTGCACTCTTGCCTATTTCCTTCTTGAATGCATCCCATTGATCTGTCACTGGTTTACCTGAAAGTGTCTGCTCCCAATCCACTCCGGCAAAATCATATTTGATCTGATTAAAATCGGCCAACCCCCAGTTTGGAACTTTGATTTTAGGCCCTCCTCGTCCTTTTCCATAACAATCTTGAATCTAAATATCTCCAAATAGATGGATTAATCATGATCAATGAGCGGGGTTACGGGATAGGGTGGGGGAGTGGGCCGAGATAGTGCTCTTTCGGAGGATCAGTGCAGATGCGATGGGGTGAATGGCCTCCTTCTGCACTGTAGGGATTCTAACGGAGTTATGATCCCTGTCTGCAAAATGCTCCACCACTGATACTTCAACCACTTGCCAGACATTGTAACCTAAAATTAAGTCCAGTCCAGGACTACCCCTCTCTCGTAGGATCTTCTATGTACTGGCTTAAAAGATTTTCCTGGGCGCATTTTAAGAATTCTACTCCCTCCAAACCTTTCACATTATGACTACCCCAGTTAATGTTGGGGAAGCTGAAATCCCCCATCACTACCCTATTATTTTTACACCTCCCTGAGATTTGCCGACATATATGCTCTTTTATTTCTCTTGGACTGTTAAGGGGCCTAACTGTCTTTTACGTGGAAATCTTTTGGATTTCCAAATCAGGGTGGAGGCGTTTGAGTAATCACACGGTATACCTTTGTTGAAGCAACAACGGTTCTTTGCCTTGGGTAACATTACTGGGTTTATAATTGTTAAAAATTATTAGGGGAGTTGCTGCAAAGTAGGCAATTTACTAGTGTGTTCTGACAAAGTGGGAGTTCTAGGGGGCTGTTTCAACTGCATTACTTTTTTCTTCTCAATAAATCTTTTTAAGTTTCAAAATCTTAAAAGGTGTTCCTGGTATTCTATGCTTTTGGGGTCAGTAGCTTTTGCTCCTAATTTTCAAAAGAAAAAGAAAAAAGGGTTGTGATCAGTCAGACAGGTTTCCCTCTGGGACCTGGCTTGTTCAGCAGATAACATCTGTGGTGGTCGTATTAGGGCAGCATCAACTCTGCGTATTTGAGGAGCATCATTCAAATCTATGCAGGAGCTGAGTGGCTCCTGAAACCAGTCACTTGTTCTTGGACAATGATTATGCAGTGAGCCAGACAAAAGACAAATTGGTGGGAGAGGGGAGGGGGGGATCTATAAATATTGAAAATACCTAAGTCCAAAAGGGTAATTATTTCAGTTCAGATGCTGCTTTAAGATAATGTCTGACCTGCAACTTGTGCTTAACTTGAAACCCCAGACTATTTATTTTAGCTTATGCAGCATAAACAGAATTATTCTGTTTACTAAATAATTGCAATAATCGAAGTGTGACGCTGGCCGTCGGTTAGTGAGTGCAGTGCCTCTGTTTATAGCCCAAGCATATTCATGCTTGCCTTGCAGCAAAGTGGTAAATAATCTATGTACTAGGAATTACTACCCAAATAGGAATACTTGGAACTTCCCGGAAGAATGTGTGATGCAGTAATAAATAAAAAGCCTTGAGTCAAGTTTCTCAGAGAGAAGTCCCGGAATAAACAATTATACCACATGAATTAGCTGCTGCCAATTTATGTGCCAAGGCATCTGTTGTCGATTTGTACTTTATTTTGATCAAAATAAAAATTACCATCTCTCCTAATGGTCCTGGGCCCTTATTGGGAACCGGCTCCTCTAACGCCAGCTTTTTGCACAGGAAGAATTTGTCATGTGAGAATCTGGAGAGTGAGCGTTGTTGGAAAGTTGTTATACGATCATAGCCAAGCAATTCTGCTGTCACTAGACACCCACACACGTTCCAGCACGAGTCACTGGACACAAATCATGACTAAGGTTCCTGCCTATTTTCCATTTTCCATAGGCCATCGGCATTGAGACAGACTGAAGCACTCGCCTGCTGCAAGTGTCCATTTTCTTGCGCGTGATTCAGAGTAGGGAAGTCCTTCAAGATGTTTCAGACATGTTGGAAAATACAATTTAATCCTGTCCTCCAACTCAGCATAATTGAACACAAGACTTTGCGACAGTACAATGATTTTACCGAATGCTTAAAGAATCCACAATGGGGAGTGATCCGTTTTTGACCTTCGAAATCTAACAATTCTAGCCACAAAACTCAGCCAACACTGTTCAGTTAAAGCTTTTAATTTTTATTTGGTCCTTTGCCCCTTTACGTGGTTCTTTGCCCCTTTACGTGGTTTAAGCAGGGATTGTTCCCTCATTGGAAACACCACAAACTCAGTTTGAATCAGCAATTTGTGACAGGCGCAGATTGACATTTGTGGAGCATGTGTAAAGAACAAAGAAATGTACAGCACAGGAACAGGCCCTTCGGCCCTCCAAGCCTGCGCCGACCATGCTGCCCGTCTAAACTAAAACCTTCTACACTTCCTGTGTCCGTATCCCTCTATTCCCATCCTATTCATGTATTTGTCAAGATGCCCCTTAAACGTCACTATCGTCCCTGCGTCCACCACCTCCTCCGGCAACGAGTTCCAGGTACCCACTACCCCTGTGTAAAAAAAACTTGCCTCGTACATCTCCGCTAAACCTTGCCCCTCGCACCTTAAACCTATGCCCCCTTGTAATTTACCCCTCTACCCTGGGAAAAAGTCTCTGATTATCCACTCTGTCTATGCCCCTCAATTTTGTAGACCTCTAACAGGTCACCCCTCAACCTCCTTCGTTCCAGTGAGAACAAACCAAGTTTATTCAACCTCTCCTCATAGCTAATGCCCTCCATACCAGGCAACATCCTGGTAAATCTCTTCTGTACCCTCTCTAAAGCCTCCACATCCTTCTGGTAGTGTGGTGACCAGGATTGAACACGATACTCCAAGTGTGGTTGGTTCTATACAGCTGCAACATGACTTGCCAATTTTTATACTCAATGCCCTGGCCAATGAAGGCAAGCATGTCGTATGCCTTCGTGACTACCTTCTCCACCTGTGTTGCCCCTTTCAGTGACCTTGTAAAGGCCGTACAATCTCCAACTTTTCAAAAGGATGGGGGTCAATGCAACCTCTATGTCGTGCTCTGCACGAGACTGACTGTGCTAAAGAGAACAACCTTAGCCGTACCTATTTTGACACGAATGCCATTCATGTTAGATTTTTTCCGGCTGACGTAAGACAGTAGAATATTCTGTGGTTTCAGATCCCGATGGATTATTCCTTTGTTGTGAAGTATTCGCATGGCAGCTGCGATCTGCTGGAGAAAGACTCTAATGGTGTCTTCGCTAAGGGTCCCTTTGGCTATTCAAAACAAAAAAAGTTAGTTACCTGTAACTCAAACTCACAGAATCTTCTGATATCAGATGCAATATGCTATATAACTGCAATGTTTCGACAGGTGTAGGCTAACTAGATTTTTCTAATCGACCAAAAAGAACCAATCTCCAAGTATAAGTCGCAGATGTAGGAAAGCTGAAATTAAAATAGGCAATGCTGGAATCGCTTGGATCAGGCACAGCATCTGTATAAAGTTCATTGTTAATGCTTTGGGTGCATCGTCGCACAATGGATTTGATGAAGGTCCCATGAGCAGCACGGTAGCATAGTGGTTAGCACTATGACTTTACAGCTCCAGGGTCCCAGGTTCGATTCCTGGCTTGGGTCACTGTCTGTGTGGAGTCTGCACGTTCTCCCCGTGTCTGTGTGGGTTTCCTCCGGGTGCTCCGGTTTCCTCCCACAGTCCAAAGATGTGCGGGATGGATTGGCCATGCCAAATTGCCCTAGTGTCCAAAAACGTTAAGTGGGGGTTACTGGGATAGGGTAAATATGTGAGCTTGAGTAGGGTGCTCTTTGTAAGGGTCGGTGCAGACTCGATGGGCCGAATGGCCTCTTTTTGCACTGTAAATTCTATGATTCTATGATCAGAAACATCAATTCCAAAGCTCTCATAAATGCTGGTTGTCCTGCTCAGTGTTTCCAGTTTTTGACTGACAAATGTTACATCCTGCTCGTTTACAAGGGATGCACTTTGTGCAGTTCAACACCAAGAAGCATTTGGGAAGATCAATATAATTACAAAGCTGTGGGGAGAACATTTTTATTTCTCCGGAATTACGACTTCAGCATGTGCCCAAAACAATTGCAACATTTTGTATACACACTGATCCTGAATTACAAAACGTTCTGTTCCGATATTGAGTCACGGTAATCAAATAAATTTATGACTTAAAGCACAGGATCAGTTATAAACAGCACGACACACCCACTGAAGACAATGTTATTTTCCAGTTTAAGATTTGGAGATGTGGGAAGTCATGTATTAATTACCATGTAGCCTTATTTCAGCTCGAGAGCAATTTCGAGAACAAACGCGTACTACTGTTGTGGTATTTTGAAGTACCAGTTTTTCCATAATCTAGAATTCAACCAATTAAAATCCGAAAAAACTTACTCAAAATGCTTGTGCAATAGTTACCGTTAAGCAATTATAATACCAATATTACCAAAGCATTCAACTTTCCCATAATCTCCAAGTTCACGAAATTTCTGCACAGGCTCTGTTCTGCTGCAGGTTTCGTTTAACCTACAGTAACAGATACCATTCCCTGCTCTGCCAACTCAAGTAAAGCGAAGAGAAAAATGTAACAAAATGAACAGTAATGTAAAACTATGCTAATATTCTGAACAGAGAACAGAACATGTTTTCAAACAAACTTAAAAGTAAATGGAACAGGGATATAATAATAGTCTTTATTAGTGTCACAAGTAGGCTTACATTAACACTGCAATGAAGTTACTGTGAAAATCCCCTAGTCGCCACACTCCAGTAGCCTGTTCGGGTACACGGAGGGAGAATTCAGAATATCCAATCCACCTAACAAGCACGTCTTTCGGGATGTGGAATGTATTTAAGTAGGGAAGTACTGAATTGATGACCCCTTTCATATTGAAGAGGCATCATATCTTTGCATCAGAGTTTTGAATACTAATACTTTGAACAATATTCACTCCAAGAGCTATACCCACATCAACTGTAATAAAGAACATTTGAACTTACCTTGCAGATAATCTGCCAGGTCGCCTCCATTGCAGTACTATGAAGTGGAAGGAAAAAATGTCAGCATAATATTTGCAAGTTTTAAAATACCACGTATATTAGAGTGTCCCTTGTTAAAGGAAATACATTGTTTGTGCATCATCTCTCAAATCTAACCAAGTGAAATAAGCATAATTACAGAGTACTCATTAACACAGAACATACAGTGCAAAGGAGGCCATTCGGCCCATCAAGTCTGCACCGACCCACTTAAGCCCTCACTTCCACCCTATCCCCGTAACCCAATAACGCCTCCTAACCTTTTTGGTCACTAAGGGCAATTTATCATGGCCAATCCACCTAACCTGCACGTCTTTGGACTGTGGGAGGAAACCCGGAGGAAAACCACGCAGACACGGGGAGAACGTGCAGACTCCGCACAGACAGTGACCCAGCGGGGAATCGAACCTGGGACCCTGGTGCTGTGAAGTCACAGTGCACACTGGCGCTACCGTGCTGCCCAAACTTCACTTCTTTACCAGGGAACAAAAGCACTGCCAAATGATGTAGAGGTAAAATCGCCATTGTCCCAGATGACCATAGGCTGATTTGAGGGGGAGAGCTGACTGGTGGTAATTGAACCTGGGGATCACCATACCTCAGGGGAGGAGCAAGGTTGAGAAGGGTGTAGTCACTAAAAATCTAGCACGCTGCATTGTTCTCGTCTGAAAATTGGACAGCCTAGTTGTGTCACAAAAAGAGTGTACTTCATGAAAGATATGAAAGGTGAAAGCTAATGGACCCAAGGAGAAAGTAGAACACAGTTTCCTGCTCACCCTGACAAACGTAGTGATGTTAAATAGCTACATTCGATATCTTTATGACTGTTGATCCTCGTAATCCACTTTCCCGCCTTATCCTCAAAACCCTGGAATCCTTTCTGATTAAAAGTTTGCTTATATATTTCTTAGTCATTACAGAAATAACGTGTTTGAGGCTGCACCACTTTGATTCTGTTTTCTCCTCACAGTCTAGTCACTTACAGTCCGATGAACAAGTGGGTGAGTTGCTCCCAGACCGCTGCCAACATTACCTTTTTCATATAAATTTGGAGTACCCGATTCTGTTTTTTCCAATTAAGGGGCAATGTAGCGTGGCCAATTCACCTACCCTGCACATCTTTGGGTTGTGGGGGCGAGACCCATGCAGACACGGGGAGAATGTGCAAATTCCACACAGACAGTGACTCAGGGCCGGGCTCGAACCCAGGTCCTCGGCGCCGCCATGCTGCCTCTCTGCCAACATTACTGAATCAGGCAATGACAGTGTTTCCCCGCCTCTGCCTCCTGTTATCGCTGTCAGGGGACACTGTGATATGGTTGCAAATTATTCCCATTTCTCTCGCTGGTGGGACAATACATTTCACAACAACAACGGTTCATCATTTTAGAACTGCCGACATTAACGACACTAACCCTAACCCTAATTTGGTCAATCAGCTGGCTGATCCTGAAAACCCTTCACCGGGTTAGTTTAAAGTCGCCATAGTCCCAGATTACCATGGGCTGTTTTCCCCTTTGAGGGGGAGAGCTGACTGGGGTGATTTAACCTGAGGATCACCGCACCTCAGGCGAGGGGTCAAGTTGAGAAAACAGGACCTTCATGAGTAACCTCAGCCAGTGCGGGAATTGAACCCACGCTTCTGGCCTCGCTCTGCTTCACAAACCAGCTGTCCAGCTAACTGAGCTAAACCGGCCCCCAATATAATTTTAGGTGACAAAACTGAATAACCAGAAGAAAGATACCAAACAGGCCCAAGTCTCATCAGACATGAGGTTGTAGTCACCAGCTTCCCCAATTACAAAGGAGCTACAAAGGAGTGGGCAGCACGGTAGCACAAGTGGATAGCACTGTGGCTTCACAGCGCCAGGATCCCAGGTTCGATTCCCCACTGGGTCGCTGTCTGTGAGGAGTCTGCACGTTCCCCCCGTGTCTGCGTGGGTTTCCAACCACAGTCCAAAGACGTGCAGGTTAGGTGAATTGGCCATGATAAATTGCCCTAGTGACCAAAAAAAAAGGTTAGGAGGGGTTATTGGGTTACGGGGATAGGGTGGAAGTGAGGGCCGAAGTAGGTTGGAGCAGACTCAATGGGCCGAATGGCCTCCTTCTGCACTGTATGTTCTATGGCTATAAAAATGTGAATATTCCATCACACCGCATGCAGAATGAACAATATCTGAATAAACAATAAAAGTATCCTTTACGCTTACCTCCATCACTAAGTGGACAGAGTTTGGAGTCTCCTGGAATGGAAAAAAATGAATTCAATTATTCACTGAAATAAGAGATCCGAAAATAAGAGATGGAAAATATAGACTTGCCTGGGAACATGTGGTATTGAAATGCATTCTGCAGAAAAAGCTTACTTCAGCAGAGAAAGTATTTCTGATATGGTGGAGGTTCTACATCTCATAAGCCAAATAATTTTATAAGCACTTCCAGACAATAATTAAGTAAGGTTTAGCGTCAGCAATAATAGGTCAGAACAACTAAGGGCACCTGCTGTTAGTTCGACTTGTCCTTGCACGTCTCGGTTTATTGTTGTGCGTGGCAGGCTGCTGAAAGTATAAAGCGATAATCTCTCCAGCTACATCCCAGCCTTGCCATTTGGTCCCGAATGTATGACTGCTTATTTCTCTCCCCCTTAACTCCCTCAACAGAGACCAACCATTGTCAGTCCGCTTGCTAGAGTTCTCCCCCAAAACTATTTCACCTTCCTACTTCATTCCCTGCCTTCAAAACTCTCCTTCAAAAAAATTAATCAATTCTTCTGCTCGGTCTTTGGGCTCTGCCACACAAAATGCTCTTCCTTTGCTCAGCATCCTCTCGGATTGTCAAGTGCTCCCAACGGTTTAAGACAAGAATAGCACGTGAAACGTGACTGCCCTTGTTTTCACACAGCCCAGTCAAAAGAATCAACATAAACTGTAGAGAACTATGGCCCAAATCATCTAATCCTGAAAAATGAATGGCAGAATCTGAAGATGAAAATAAAATACTTGTTAGTTAAAATGTTCTTATTGCAAATGCAAAATATTTACAACAGCATTTGCAAAGCCAAAAAGAAGAATCGTGGTCACAAGCATTGACCGATGATGAACGCTGAATATGGTTTATTCATTTATCGTTCCCCCACTAGCAACCATTCACATCTGGCCACTTTGGTCAATACCAATTCTATCAGACTTTAAATAAATGCAGACATTAGTGATGACCCGTCTCGGGGATCGCAAAAATTTAGGATTGTCCCATGGAGTGGCAAAATGTGAGTCGGTGTACCCCATGATATTCCCAACTTCAACCACGTCATCGGGGCGGGCACCAAAAGAGGAACGAGAAAGAGAGGCAAAAAACTCTTGAGTTGCTTTGTTGCTACTCAACAAATCTCGCTGCTGGAGATGAAACGGGACAATAGACAATGTGAAATAGTTTAATATTAAAGCATCTCAAATATTTAGCTGGAGCAACTGCTATTCATTCTGGACAGTTTGACTGGCCAAAGATAGGGTAATCTTGGTTTTCCCCGAGAACTAACTAATTTAAAACCCCAAAGCTCAAATTTGTATCAGGTTCAGGGTACAAAACCATGGCTCAGTTGTAAAAATAAGTACCAAACTTGCCGTGGAACTTGGTCATATTTTTACATGCTTGCATAGCAAGAGCACATTTTTTTCAGATCACAAGCATTATTGGCTTGCAGTTGAGCCTCACACTGAAATGTGGGCAAAGTACCAACAGCAGCAGCTGGCAACCAACTATTAATATCACTTCCAGCAGTGTGCATGCACGTGATTAGTCAGATGGCAGATTGTGCCGAGTTATTCCCAGTATTAAAACAGATTCCATTCATAGCAATTACCTACGGTACGCCTACATTATTCATTTGTGTATATATATATATATATATATTTTTTTTTTTTAAATAAGTTTATCACCAATTTAAATTTCCATTCATGCAGTCCCTGATGGATGCGTGGATGCGTAAGAAACAAATAAACAAACTACCTGAACCAGCACTTCTCTAACAGAATTACAGCAGATATCCAAAACAGATGCCGGGAATATGGAAATAAAAGACAAATCAACATGCTAAAACAACAACAAAAAACAAAGTTTACAAAGTCAAGAGACAGTAGGCAAGCTTCAGTTAGGCACAGAGGAACTCAAGGAAAACGGAGTTACAATAGCTGGGGTCTTAACTGACACCAAGGAAGATGGCTGCCAGATACCAATCATCGCGGGCCAGGACATTGTTGCAGGAGGCCTTCAGGAGCGCGGCCTTGATCCAATATCCTCAGCTATTTCACCAATGATCTTCCTGCCATCATAAGGTCAGGAATGGGGTCGTTCTCTGACAATCCCAATATTCAGTTTCATTCATAACTGCTCCACTAACGAAGCAGAGCAAAGCACAGCAACCTTGTCAACATACAAGCTGTAAGCTGTGGCTGACAAGTAGGTAACAATTGTTTCACAAAGGCACCAAGGTAATAGTCACAGGGACATAGGATCACCTGAAATAAGAAGAATGGCAAATGTCCTTTCCCCAAACAACTGGGTTTGCCAATGATCAGGTGGTCAGAATGGACCAGTCCAATGCAGTGGCGTCAGTCAAGTATGGAAAAGATCATTGTGACGGCGTTTTTCTCGACAGCTCAAGATTATTTATCTACTATAACTCTCATCACAAATACGTTGCAAAATGCACCTGAATAGATGTAGCTGCAACTGTAACTCAATTCTGTTTAGTACCGAGCCTGATTGGCTACTTGCCATTGGACTCAATACCCAGCCTCCTCAATCAGAAGCACACTGTGGTTGCAGTGAATACAATTTATAGGACGCACTGCCAAGGTTACCTCAAGAGCACCTCCCCAACGACCTCAACCATTGAAAAGGACAAAAGCAGGAATGCAGAAGGAAGACCATGAAGCTTGCTTTAATCACACAGCATCCTTACTTTTATATAGCCATTCTTTCAGAGGTGCTGGTTCAATAACTAGAAATTCCTAACCTAATACCATTGTAGAATTAGGGGATGTAACATTTCATGGTCAACACTGGCCAACACCAAGAATAAATGCAGCCTTTCACTAGCTTTGCCCACAATCCTGAATTTTACAATGCTAGCTGAGAACAAACATTCAGTATTCTCGCCGTCACCAGCAACGCTTATTTCCAAACACTGACCACATCCACGTGCACTTTAACCACCTTCTACCAACTACTGAAACCTATATTCAAGTTCAACATCTCCAGACTTCACTCCAATACTAGTCTCCTGCTAACCTTCCTGCATCCACACTTTGTAAAATCCTCTAAACTGTTCCAAGATGAAGCTGCTTGCATCACATTCGGCTCGCAGCCATGGCTGTTCTTTGTGCTTATCCTCCACGATCTTTGACAGACTCCTCCTTCCTCAAATTTGAAATGTTCATCCATGTAATCTTTCACAACCTCATTGTGCCCCAACTTTGCACTGGACTCCACTAGACACACTCGAGTGCGCTCTTTGGTCTTCTGCCTCTGTGGGATCAGTCTGGTGATTTCTGTCCAAGGAAACTAAAATGTCTCGAAACATTCTCATATCAAATGCTGCTTGCAATTGGTAGTTTTGAGAAGCATAAATATGTCCCAGAAATCACAAATAAAACGGTGTCACATTTACTTCTGTGGCTATGCATCCCAAGCTATGGGGCGGTATTCTCCCCTACCCGGCAGGGGCAGGGGGTCCCAGCGCCGAGGAGTGGCGTGAACCACTCTGGCGTCGGGCCGCCCAAAAGGTGCGGAACCCTCCGCACCTTCAGGGGCGAGGCCAGCCCCGGAGTGGTTTGCGCAGTGCCGGCCAGCGGGGAATGGGCTTGGCACCACGCCAACCGGTGCCAAAGGGCCTCCGTGAGTTGGCGCATGCGCGGGAGCGCCAGCGTATTCTGGCGTCATCCCAGCGCATGCGCAGGGGGGAATCTTCTCCATGTTGGCCCACGCGGAGGACCACAGCAGCTGACGCGGAGGAAGAGTGCCCCCACGGCACATGCCCGGCCACGGATCGGTGGACCCCGATCGCAGGCCATACCACTGTGGGGGCACCGCCCGGGGCCAGATCTCCCCCCACAGCCCCCCGAAGGCCGCCTGCGCCGCCAGGTCCCGCCGGTAAGTACCTACTCTAATTTACGCTGGCGGGACCGGCCGAAAACGGGCGGCCACTCAGCCCATCATTGGACGGAGAATCGCCGGGGGGGGTCGCTGCCAGTAGCCGCCAACCGGCGCGATTCCCGCCCCCGCCAAATCCCCGGCGCCGGAGAATTCGGCAGCCAGCGGGGGCGGGATTCACGCCGACCGCCGGCGATTCTCCGACCCAGCCGGGGGGGGGGGGGGGGGGGCGGGGGTGTGTCGGAGAATCCCTCCCATGGTCCATGGGTTTAAATTCTGGGCAGTCAACCCATTCTGCTGAAACCCACGAGTCAGCTGCCAGATGGAATGTAAATTGACCCATACGTCTCCTCCTTCCCCCTTCTACCACCTCCCCAACAGGGTGACTGGGATATACAGTAAATTGTGTTTTTAAAAAAATTTAGAGTACCCAATTATTTTTTTCCAATTAAGGGGAATTTAGTATAGCCAATCCACCTAACCTGCACATCTTTGGGTTGTGGGGGCGAAACCCACGCAGACACGTGGAGAAGATGCAAACTCCACACGGACAGTGACCCCGGGCCTGAATCGAACCTGGGACCTCAGCATTGTAGACAACAGTGCTAACCACTGTGCCACCGTGCCGCCCTACAGTAAATTGTGTGTTGTCAGACACTTAACCAATTGGAATTCTATACTGACTGGAATCTCTGATGTTCCCCTAACCGGAATCGTCACCAATTACCCGGAACCCGTGTACTTGATTTTTTAATGTATTGTTGAAGAGTGAAGTAAAACAATTATTGCTCTTCTTCACTTCGCGTACTTCCATATTAATTCATATGACAATTATTGTTGCGTATTCCACTGGCAAATGAAAGTCTCTATTAACCAGCATTTTTGATTAACCAACAACACCCATTCCCCTCGCGTGCCAGAAAAAGATTTTACAGTATTATGGCCATGAGGGGGAGCCTATTTCACCACTATTTGGTACTAAACCCGTCAGACTGAAGAACTATGCTCTGCAATCATCAGGGTGTCATCTTCATAAGGTTTTCATGTGCGACAATTGCATAACATTTAATCAATGGTTCTTTGGAAATAATTTCTCAGATTAACAGATTTTCAATGTCGCACAACACAAACTTTAGAACAATGTCATTCAAGTATTCCCGGGGCTTCCTGTTTTTCCTTCAGTTCAATTATTGGTGAATATTTTTCCTCTCTCCCCAAAAACACCAACTGTTGATGTACACTTCCAAAGATGCCAACTCCCTTCTATCTCACACAACCGCCCCCCCCAATGAGAGAGTTTAGTAAGAAGTCTTACAACACCAGGTTAAAGTCCAACAGGTTTGTTTGGAATCACTATCTTTCAGAGCGTAGCACCTTCATTACGTGAGATAATATTATTGTCCTATGAATTAATATTCAAGTAGTCTGGAAGTGAAGAGCAATTTTTTTTTACTTCAATTTTCAACAATAGATTAAAAAAATCAAGTATACGGGTTCTGGGTAATTGGTGGCGATTCCGGTTGGACTTTAACCTGGTGTTGTAAGACTTCTTACTGTGCCCACCCCAGTCCAAAGCCGGCATCTCCACATCATGAGAGCTTTGACAGACTACAGGCAAAATATTCCAATTGGGGCAGAGAACAGTGAAACTCCACACCGAGCTTTATTCCTTTATAACCCTGGAATACAGGAATTTATTTTCATTGCATTCCACACTCAATGGAGGCCTCCTAGATTCTTGCACACTGTTCATAAACAAAAGACTTGCTTTTCATGACCACTGCCAGAATGTCTCAAAGCGTTTTATGACCAACAAGGTACTTTTGAAGTGTAGTCATTAAAGTGAAGTAGGAAACTTGCACACAGCAAGCTCCCACAAGTAGCAGTGTGAATCACAAAACCTGTTTTTTGTGATGGTGGAGGGATTGACTAGGATACCCGGGATATCTCTTCTTTGATGAGTGCCATGGGATCTTTTCCTGACAGGCCAGATGAATGCCTTGGTCTAATGGATCATTAAAAAAAACACCAACAGCGCAGCACTCTTTCAGTGGTTCATTGGCATGCCACAGCCTTGATTTTTGAGCTCAGGTACTGGACAGATTTGAATCTGGAACAAAACGACTCAGAAGTAAGAGTGCTAAAAACTGAATCACGGCTGCCAACTAAATAGTAGAAAATGTGAATCAGATCCTATTTGCGATAGTCGACCTATCTTAGGATCAAATCTATTGCCGCAGAAGGCCAAGTCATTGATTGTCTTTAAGGCAGAGATAGATAAGTTCTTGATTAATAAGGGGATCAGGGGCTAAGGGGAGAAGGCAGGAGAATGGGGATGAGAAACATATCAGCTATGATTGAATGACGGAGCAGACCCGGTGGGCCAAATGGCCTAATTCTGCTCCTATGTTATATGGCAGATGTGCCCTTAGCACAAAATAAGTCATGTGGAATTGGAAACTATGAAGTGGGAAAACATGTGGAGCTGTAAAAGCTATAAAAAGGGCAAGCCAACACCACTGCTGAAAAATGTACATAAACAAGGTGGTGCATTAGAACATTCAGATGGGAATTATTCCTCTGGCTTAACTCTGGGTTACAAGCAGCTTTTATTCCATATTTAGCCTGTACTGGTGGGTTGTGCATTGCAGTCCATTGGTGGCTTTTGTTTTTATCGCAACACTTTTATTTCTGCTATAGACAGAGTAGAATCCAGATGTGCTAGCAATCTTGCAGTGTTTTTCAATTCTATATCATCCAACAGATCATGAACATTTCACTCCATTGTATCTTTCATCCTCAAGAGCGTAAATTCCCATTGCAAATAGCTCAATTACAAGTGCAATATACCTTGTTCAGACTTAATATCAGGCAAGTAGTTAGTAGCAATTTTTCTCATTTACTTTTTGGGCAATCAGGACTTCTGTCTGTGGCAATATAGTGAACTAAATGGTGCAAAAAATTATATTTGCAAACTACAGCTCGAAATGTAATGATTTCACAAGACTTGGAATCATTAAAAAAAAAACAGAATTGAAAAAGTATCCTTGGACACAAAATAGTTCCGAAGCATGTGATTTAAGTTGTTTATGTCTGTCAGATTCAAGCCAGTTGCTCATTTTAGTTTATATACTGCTTTGCAATTACATACATCTCCCAAGAAAAACACATTAGTCTCTCTTCTGCAGAAACATACTGCACAGCAATGCAGAAAGAGATAATTAAATGATGAAACAGGTCTTGTGGAACAGTACTGGGACTTTGATAATATATTTACTACCTAAAGATTGATGAGCCTGGGTTTCAGGGATTTTTTAAAATATAATTACTAAGTGATAAACAGCTTGTACCAAAACACTTGCCTTTTAATGAACTTTATACCCATGTTAGGGCGGGACACTATCTACCTCAACACATGACCCAGTTGGCAGTTCCAGTTAGGTGTTAGGTGTCTGGAGGGCCCTTTAAGATCGCTGCACCAAAACACTGACGCAAAATGTTAATCATACTTGGAACGCTCAATTCCTGTCAAGTCATACTACACAGAAAAACAATATGACTGAATGTAACAAAATGGCCAGGCCCAAAATCATCACTGCTTATTTCCAAATATCTTCACAATTGTGTGATTCTCACCAAAATGTTGATAGATTAATTGAAGTTTAAAAAAGGATCAAGTAGAACATCATGAAGTGCTAGGTAATAATTTGGAAAAAAAAAGTTTTGTAAATGATTTCAAGCGAGCGTAAACATATATTACCGTTGTTTGTAATAATAGCTTATTGTCACAAGTAGGCTTCAATGAAGTTACTGTGAAAAGCCCCTAGTCGCCATATTCCGGCACCTGTTCGGGGAGGCTGGTACGGGGATTGAACCCGCACTGCTGGCATTGTTCTGCATTACAAGCCAACTGTTTAGCCCACTGTGCTAAACCAGCCCCTGGTAGTTAATTCACTTTCATATACAATCTGGCCTGTTTTTCAATCCAGGCTGCGTTTTGCAAAACGGCTAGCCAATGCTTTCATCTGTGCCTACTTAATAAAACAGGTTCTTTGGCCTCTTTGACAAGTTATATTTTCTTTTATACATTAGCTGGGGTGTTTTCGGTCAGCCTTAGTGTTACACGAGGACTTATCTTCTACTGATAATTTGCTGCTGTCCCTCTTGTTATTTTCCGACAAATTTCTTTTAATGGAAGGGGAGCCACTGAACCCGTTCTTCCAATCCACATTCGGTTTATAGCTTACAGGTGCATTTTTGAAGGGTTTTTTTTGATCCAAGGCTCTTGGCCAGTGGGACTTCTAGAATGTGACTGGCATTTGGAAAATTTACATTATGACGAATGGCCAGCGAGTTTGCTTGAAAAGGATCCGTAGCATTTTATTTTGAAACAAAAAAATACTAACCATCTCACTTGGGCAAATACAAGGTCATGACTGCCACAGTATGACGCACAGTGTAGTGTTCCCCTATAATGCAGCAAATAACTACAGTAGGTCAACATTGCTTATTTTGTATTCAGATAAGCAATATCATTAATCCGTCAATGCATAAATACCAAAAGGACCCATTTGAGCTTGCTTAGCAAACTGGACATGCACGCAATGTATTTTGAGTTCCAATGAAAAACTGATTGATCTGGAACGTTAACTCTGTTTCTCTCTCCACTGATGCCGTTAGGTCTGTTGGGTATTTCCAGCATATTCTGTTTATATTATGTTGCAATGCAGTTGTTGGTGCATTTCCATTTGTTGTTTACAATATCACGTGGAGCCTGTACGGTATCCAACTTTTTATTGCTGTTTAGGTACAGCCCAACCCTGTCCTACTACTATGTAATATAATAATAATCGTTATTAGTGTCACAAGTAGGCTTACATTAACACTGCAACAAAGTTATTGTGAAAATCCCCTAGTCGCCATACTCCAGCGCCTGTTCGGGTACAGAGGGAGAATTCAGAATGTCCAAATTACCCAACATCACATCTATCGGGACTTGTGGGAGGAACCCGGAGGAAGCCCACGCACACACACTGAGAACGTGCAGACTCCGCACAGACAGTGACCTAAGCCAGGAATCGAACCTGGGACCCTGGCACTGTGAAGCAACAGTGCTAACCACTTTTATCTCAAGGCCACAGATGATTTGTCTCCGGGGCTCACTCAACATTGCTGTTACGGTTTGTCAGAAGATTAAATAAGGGATCACTTTTGAAAAATATTTCCTCCATATCTACAGCTTGTCAGCCGAATCTTGGCACCCAGCACAAGAGAAACCCGACCTCGGTTTATAACTTGATTCATCCGGATAAACTAAGTAGGTCCTCCTGAAATACTCTTGCAAGGCTTTAACTAACTAGATTTAACAAGGGTCGCTGGTAAACAATCTAAGGCAATGTGCATGCGAAGAAGAAAACATACAAAACTGCTGCCAGAACATTTTGTTCCTGCCCATTAGTTAAGGTGCAGCTAGAGGTCGAGATGCAACCTTCCCATTGCTATTCTATCTGACCACATGACTGATTAATGCACAAAGCTCAAGTCTGTAAACATTAAACGAACAGCGTCATGGTTGGGAATATTTAGACACAATTAATAGTGAGCCTCATGCAGCAAATGAGGATTCTCACTGTCACACTGCCACAGTTTTGTGCGATAGAAAGCACTGCGGGACAATTATTGCAAGCTTTTCTTCACTTTTCTTATCAATGCAAAGACAAAATCAATTCACGAAATCGACAAGCATTGCAAAGACTTCATTGTACGTTATAATTCTCAGTCTTCCACCATGACAATTATCAGTCCTTTATTTAAAAAGCAGCAAGTCCCAAGTTGTCCCCCCCACACACACCTCCCGCAATTATTTACATTTGGGGAATCTCTGAGAATAAGTTGATAGATTCCAAAGGATGCCTTTGGGGAATTCCGCAATCATATGCAACTGGCTCTAAACCTCAAACGCTCCAATTGACTGCTGTGGGGAACAGAATATTCTGAAAACAAATCGTAAGAAGTTACAATAACAATATGAACTTAATTTATTAAAAAAGTGAAGTCTTCATTGTTTCCATTCCCTCGTCAATACTCTGCCAGTGACGTTGGGATTCAAAGAGCTCCACAGAAACAGAGCCCAGTGACAACATTACCTTCAACCAGCAAGAATTCTCACTGATAAAATAGTTTTGCAACATTCCCTCAGGCATAATAATAATCACTTGTCACAAGTAGGCTTCAATGAAGTTACTGTGAAAAGCCCCTAGTCGCCACATTCCGGTGCCTGTTCGGGGAGGCTGGAACGGGAACGGCATAAACTCAATCCCTTAAGTTCTAATATTTGAAACATCACTCGCTGTGTCTACTTCAAATTTATAGCTCATAAACCTTAAACAAATCTTCTGCTTCAAATTACTTCCAAGGAGGGCGGTGGCGCAGTGGTTAGCACTGCTGCCTCACAGCGTCGAGGACCCGGGTTCGATCCCGGCTCCGGGTCACTGTCCGTGTGGAGTTTGCACATTCTCCCCATGTCTGCATGGGTCTCGCCCCCACAATCCAAAGATGTTCAGGGTAGGTGGATTGGCCATGCTAAATTTTGCCTTAACTGGAAAAGTCTTCGGAAAAAAGTTTTTTTAATTTAAATTACATCTTATAATTCAACAATCCATGTGAATTTCAGCAAATGCATTTATCTTCTATTTCAAAACTGCCACACTGAAATAACCAATAAATGCAGTAAAGCACCTCATAAAGCATGTTTGCTTATTTAATCACTGCAGTAATATTCCAATCCAGTACTCAAAACTATAAATAACATCAAACCGTCTGTCATCAAGGAAATAATTCCTTGCTGACACGGAATGTTCTTTTTATTTGAACACTAGCCCAAAGAAAAGTAACTTCATTATCAGAACGCCAATCCTACAGGGATTAAAGCTCCCAATTTAAAGCCCAAATCATTTGTTTTACTTTGAAGCACTGAAAGCAATCAAATAATATTCAGGAGAATTCATTCTATAGAGGGAAGAGAACTGTCGGAGTAATTTTCTAATTAAAAACTGATGCTTTGCAGCATTGAGGAAAATGGTGAAATGTACGTTTCAGCACAACTCTCAAAATGACATCTTCAGTGACTTCGACCATGGCATTTTAATCCAGCTCATCCACTTCAACTTCCACATGCTTAACATTTGGAAAGTTGAAACTTTGGATTTGAGCTCAAACCACAAAACTTTATCGGCTTGCCACCGGCTCCACGTATCAGGCTAAATTGGACTGTTTCGCAACCTGGGCACCTGTCAAATCAGAAAATGAACTTCCAATTCCATGTTCTCTCCATCACAATTTCACTTTTGTACCATTGCCCATAACCATCTTCATCGCAGCCCACATTCCAATAAATCTCACACACGAGGTACGAGGTTCCCAAACTAGAGTAATCCAATAATCCCGACTGATTTCTTTACTTCACAAACTACAGCCCTTCCAAAACTCTCCTGCAAGTATCATATACTATACCAAGTCCTGTTTGCCCATTAGACCTGCCCTCACTGATCTACAGTAACGCCAAGCAAACGCTACCCCTTGCCCACATACCTCGAACTTCAACATTTTCATCCTTGTGTTTAAATCTGCCCATTGCTTTACCCATCCCCACCTCTAACCTCATCCAGCCCTAAACCTCACCCCTCTTATCTTTGGCTCAGGTTTTTTTCCCCACTTATGGTAGTACGATTGCCTCAGTGGTAGTACGATTGCCTCAGGGTGTGATGTACAGTGCTGTATAAATTGCCAACAGTGCTGTATAAATTAAATTTGATGTTTGTGCATAAGCCACCACGAACAAACATGTTTATTCTTTTACAATACTATCTGCACTATTTTAAACCTACCCCTAAAATCCCACGGCCACCCACAAGGCAAGGCAAAATCCAGTTTTCTTTTTAAAATTCATTTTCCTCTACAGGATGTGGGCTTTGCTGGCTAGGCAAGCATTTATTGCCTGTCCCTAATTGCCCCCCCGAGAAGGTGGTGTCGAGCTGCCTTCTTGAACCGCTGCAGCTCATGTGGTGTAGGTACACCCACCGTGCTGTTAGGGAAGGAATTCCAGGATTTTGACCCAACGATAGTGAAGGAATGGCGATATATTTCCAAGTCAGGGTGGTGATTGACTTGGAGGGGTACTTCCAGCTGGCAGTGTTGTGTCTGCTGCTCTTGTCCTTCTAGATGACAGTGGTCGCGGATTTGGAAGGTGCTGTCTAAGGTGCACCCACAATTAAGACAGAGCTGCGCAACAATTTACCAAATAAAAAAGCCTATAAAAATTTATATAGCTTGTAGGATGAAAATGAAGGATTGTCTACAGAATTTGGATCTATGCTTTGCAAGTGGCTGATCAGACCAATAACTGTTGATTCAATTACCTGAATAATTCACTGGAATGATTGCCCAAGCAACTGTTGGCAATATAGGCAGGAAAAAATTGCAGGTTCCTGGTCAGATCTTAAGAATACAATGTACGTAACAAGTTCTTTAGAACAGATTTCAATACCAATGAAATTGATAAGCACGTCATCTCTATTGTTTGAATTATATATATTCTAATCATTAAATGCCAAAGTTTGAATCTGACTAAAATGTACAATGTCAGTAATGAAGTTAGAAAGCTAACAACAAACATGCTTGCAAAGGACACTGTGCCCTTTCAGTAATTGTTTTATTTAGAAATAAAATCCACTGAAAGCAAAGTTTAAATCCAAGAGCTTTGATTTATATTTTCCCCAAAGGGTCATGATAATTGATAACGGTTACTAATAAACAAATTGTAACATGATAAATAACATTATGGTAAGATTGCTTAATTTGGGAGATCCCAGAGGACTGGAAAGTGGCCAAGTAACACCACTGTTTAAAAAATAAATTGAGAAATATAACTGGAAATTACAGACAGGTTAGTTTAATTAGGTTTCGTAGAAAATAAAAGATGAATAACTGACAAAGCAATGACTCACAAAAGGAATATCTGCTTTATTTACTGGAAGTTTTCTGAAAATATTACTAATGTTGCATAAGGAGGCTGATGCACTTAAACTTTCCAAGTTCCTGACAAGGTCCCACTTGCGTGTTTACTAACAAGGTCACAAAATGAGAAGATCAGAGAATAGAAAATTGGTGCTGAACAGGAAGCAGAAGGCATCCATAATGGAGAGGTTCTGAAGTTTGAAAGGGGCAAAGGCAGGCTTAAATGCCCTCAAGACTCTAGCTTTTTTGTTGTACGATTGTCAATGAAATTTCCAGGCTTGCCGGGGATACAAACAGAAAGGAGAGCATAAATACAATTATATATTGCTGAAAAGAAATGGCATATCAAAGCTTTTCGTCTTGAACTCATCAGGGCATTTCGCAAGAATGCCAATACAAGGGATAAACAACAATTTCTACTCTATGGAAAGGGAGATGTGATTGGTTGGCAAGTAGACTCTGACTGGTAAAGGTTTTCAGCAATACAAAAGTTGTGCCAAACAACTAATATAACTATGTTCAGAAGGATTTAACTGGAAATGTCAGCAGTTCCCAAACTGGTTTTTACCCCACTTGGGGTCACAGAAAAAAGCAAATGAAATCCGAGACAATGCCCCACACTGGCACAAAGACCTAGGCAGCATCCGGTGCAGTCCTGGTCCTTCCCGTCTCGGTTTCTCGCCATGGGATCCACCCGTGGCCACTTCATCGAGTCTCAAAGCTGAGCCCCGGCTATGAACACAATGGCTGAAAAAGTGAAGTTTAACAACTGACAAAGCAAGGGCGTAGTGTATTGTCGCTAATAACCCAGAGACCCAGAGTAATTCCCTGGGGACCCGGGTTCGAATACTACCACAGCAGATGGTGAAATTTGAATTCAATGAAAAAAATCTAGAATTAATTGTCTACAGGTGACCATGAAACTATTGTCAATTTTGTAAAAACCCATCTGGTTCATTAATGTCCTTTAGTGAAGGAAATCTCTCATCCTTACCTGGCCTGGCCTATATGTATCTCCAGATCACAGCAATGTGATCGACTCTCAAATACCTTCATAGATGGGATATAAATGCTGACCCAGCCAGCGACATCCACATCCCATGAACAAATTTTTTTTTAAATACCAGAAGTGTGCAACTGATCTGCGACTTTGTGAGCCCAAGCTTTTCACTGTGGGATGACCTGGGCTCCAAAATCAGCTACCTCAAGATCTTCAACCCGCTTTTTTGCTGCTTCCTGGCAGAGGTCCATGAGCGGGAGCACATAAAATAAAATTTTTACAACGTGCTTTAAAAACATGGTTTTCATATTTCTATGGTGTATTATTTCTTATTTATATGCTTATTTATATGATGCATGTTTATCTGCAATATGTGAACTTCAAGAATTCAATACTGCATTTAACTATGCTGCTTTATTGTTGCTTTTCCTTGGCATCTGAGATTGCATTAATCTTCAAATGTTAAAATGGAAAACTGTTTGGGAACTAGTGTTGTTTTAGGTCAGTAGGTGCAATGTAAGGTACAAAATGATCATGCAAGAAAGAAATCGAATAGAGGCAAAGGAAAATTTATACTTCAAGTTATTCAGAAGCTTCCCAAAGAGCTTCACATGTAAGGAATTTTATTGTGCAATTATTTTGCAGCTATTTTGCATATAGCAACTTGGTTCCAAAACAATAATGGCAACAACTAAGCTAATTTGTTGTTAGTGTCGTGGGAGATATGTTGGAATCACCAGAAAACCAAGCAAACTTGAGAGCTTTTCTGAGAGTAACTTTAACATCCACCTTTAACCATCTGATTAAGCAGATGGAGCCACAATTTTTCACTGACCTGTAGTGCAATGGTGATTCAGCATTCCCACAATACTATACAAAGCATCAAACTGGACTATGCTCTCAAGACTACTGAAGTGAACAGAATAAGCTGTTTCAAGCTGAAGTGACACAAGCTTGGGAGAACAGAATGAGGGGAATGCTGAGAATATATGTAAACCAAGACAAAATGGTCTTTCTTGAAAAATTATATTGCATGCACTGTTTAAAGTACTATTTGGAAAACATTTCAAGCAAATTCAATTCTTCAACACTCATAAGCCGTCACAATGGCGACTGGGACATTAATTCTCAGGCACCATAAACTGCGGCAATCAATTCACACATGATATAAAGCAGTAATTAGATGCCAGTCACATGTAAGTAACTATTGCAACTTTCTTAATGAGACCTGAAAACAAATGTCTATCTGAGATCTGCAATTCTACAATGTGACAGCTTTTAAAAATAAATTTAGAGTACCCAATTCTTTTTGTTCCAATTAAGGGTCAATTTAGCGTGGCCAATTCACCTACCCTGCACATCTTTTTGGGTTGTGCAGGTGAAACCCACGCAGACCCGGGGAGAATGTGAAGACTCCACACGGACAGTGACCCGGGGCTGGGATCCAACCCAGGTCCCGGCACTGAGGCAGCAGTGCTAACCACTGTGCCACCGTGCCGCCCGTGACAGGTTTAGCAGAAAGTACTCGCTCTCCTGAAAGGACCAGAATCTTTGTGCAAAGCCTGGATTACACCACCACAACATGAATACATTCTATTTTATATAAGCCATTTGGTTTGGTTTTGGCTGGCATGCCAACACCTCGGAAAGCTCACAAGAAATTTAAATCCCGCACATCTACTTGACCAAAAGCAACACCCAGGATAAGGAGAACTGATGCTCCTTACGCTGATGCCCAGGTCCTAAAATGCAATAAAAACAGCTTCCAACTCTCACTAATTTGCAAATGTGGGAGGGTTTGCCACTTTATTGGGGAGGGATTGCCACAAATATAATGGAATGTATGAGCAAAGAATGTTGACTGGTTGACATTTGGATTTTGGTTGGTAGTGGCATTGCCAGTTAAATAAAATAAGAGACAGCCATTCACTGGTTCATTCTTCAGAGTCAACCTGTCTGGTTTAAATTTCAAATAATGCTTGGCAGTTCATAGAATCATAGAATTTACAGTGCAGAAGGAGGCTATTCGCGCCTGTACCAGCCCTTGGAAAGAGCACGCTACCTAAGCACACCCCCCCCCCCACCCTATCCCTGGAACCCCACCCAACCCAACCATTTTGGACACTAAGGGCAATTTAGCATGGCCAATCCACCTAACCTGCACATTGTTGGACTGTGGGAGGAAACCGGAGCACCCGGAGGAAACCCACGCAGACACGGGGAGAAAGTGCAAACTCCGCACAGACAGTGACCCAAGCCGGGAACTGAACCTGGGACCCTGGAGCTGTGAAGGAACTGTGTTAACCACTATGCTACCGTGCCCCCCATTTAACCATCAGTCACCACCAACTGGTACACTATGGCAATACCCCTAACAATCAGTGTCCAACTGCTGACCGATCATACAGCATACATAAATTTGTTCATTTCCCTTGCATTGCATTCTTGCGAGTGTCCCGCAAGGCGAAAAGCTTCAACAAAAAAATCTAGTTCCTCGACAATTTTGCATTTGGTTGGAACGAGGCTCATGCTTTTGACAAAAGGCTGAATGAGTGGTTAAATCAATTAACATAAATTCGAACAGAGATATCTCCACTTGGGCATGAACCATATTTCTGATCGCAAATTAATTTAATAACTAGAAGCCGGTCGATAAAATCGATAACAATCAGGATAGTTTGGGGAGCTAAATGCCGTATGTCGCAATTTAGACAAATGCAAAATCAGGAGATGGTTAAATGGTAATAACCAGTGATAATGTAAGTTAAATGGAATTCTTTTCCAGCCTAAGGCAAAGAGATATATTCAGGGTGCTGGCTAACATATCCAATGTAGCTCTGAGCACAGTGCATTTGGGCATTAGAGAGCCAACATGAACTTGATAGCCACATGAATACAGCACTGATCTCAAGAACTGATTATAAATTGATGCAATCGGGTACTGGTCTGATCATACTTTGTGCTGCGTACCATCCTGGTGGCTCTAGCAGGGAAATTAATCCAGACAATGGGCAGCATGCAACAAATGACAACTAAACTGTAAGCTGGTAATGAGCACCTGAGTTACAAAGAAACTGTTAAAGTTGGAGATTTGCTTTTACACTGAAGAGCAAAATACTTTGGTCTGTTCCTATTAAGTATTCAAGATTCTAAAGGGTTGAATCCAAACTGTGTTCTGAAAACTGTTCTTAAAAAGCAGATGCTATTTTTGGATAAGGAGCCCTGCTGCACAGACAGAAATTCCAATTCAACAATTAAAAAATCCAAAACATTGCTACACTTTAAATAAACTGTTTTCATTAAAAGCGTGCAATGTCGGGTCATGGGCAGCATGGTGGCGCAGTGGGTTAGCACTGTGGCCTCACGGCGCCGAGGTTCCAGGTTCGATCCTGGCTCTGGGTCACTGTCCGTGTGGAGTTTGCACATTCTCCCAGTGTTTGCGTGGGTTTCGCCCCCACAACCCAAAAATGTGCAGGCTAGGTGGATTGGCCATACTAAATTGCCCTTTAATTGGAAAACTGAATTGGGTACTCTAAAAAAAATTTTTTAAGTGTGCAATGCCTTCTTAGAATTAATGTACGTTGATGGGGGTTGAAAAGCAAAACTAAAAGAGTGTCTGGTATCAACTGGACTTTCACCATCTGGAAAATTACAACAGCAACATTGAACAACCGTTCTGTAGATCGGTCTTAGTTCTGACGAAAGATCATTAACCTGAAATAATGACTCTGCTCCTCGCTTCACAGATGCTGCCTGGACTGCTGAGTGTTTGCAGCATTTTCATTTTTTTTCCTGATTGCTTCCAAAATAGTGTTTTTCCCGAGCAGATAATCATGCACTCCTAGGGTCCCCCAAACTCATTTCCAAAGCCAGCGGCAGCAAGTCAGAGGAAAATAACCATGGCAGAACTCATTTACTATTTGAATCCCAAAATAACATTCCATTTAGTAATCTCCTAAATTCCTTCACAGACTCTCCAGGACCCAGGGGTTTGAAAATCTGTGTACCAAAACACACCAAAATCCGAGTTACTGCGAACCAACCAATCTGCAAGTTCTTTCACTGAGTTCAAGCACATCCTGCTCAAATGGGTTGATCTTCTCTTGCCAGGATGACCTGCATGCCACGTCAATGCAAAACAATCAATATTTCTCAAAAAATGTTGGAAAACAAAGTTCCTTTCTTGTACCTCAGAAAGCATTTATGGTTTTACTTTTTGTTCAAAGTCAGCCAGGATGGGCAAATGTAATAAACAAAACAGAGAAAGAAAAGTACATCAATTTCTTGGGTCAAATACACAAAGAAAATTGCTTTCTTAGTTTGCGGAATTAAACAAATTCCTCTGTATTACATTGGCAGCAACATGTATCATAGATCATCGAATTTACAGTGCAGAAGGAGGCCATTCGGCCCATCGAGTCTACACCGGCCCCCGGAAAAGTACCCTACCCAAGGTCAACACCTCCACCCTATCCCCATAACCCAGTAACCCCACCCAACACTAAGGCCACAATTTTGGACACCAAGGGCAATTTATCATGGCCAATCCACCTAACCTGCACATCTTTGGTACTACATATACTATACCAACTCTGCTACTGCATGGGGCGGCACGGTAGCTAGCACCATTGCTTCACAGCTCCATGGTCCCAGGTTTGATTCCCGGCATGGGTCACTGTCTGTGCGGAGTCTGCACATTCTTCCCGTGTCTGCGTGGGTTTCCACTGGGTGCTCCGGTTTCCTCCCAGTCCAAAGATGTGCAAATTAGGTAAATTGGCTATGCTAAATTGCCCTTAGTGTCCACAAAAAAAGGATAAGTGGGGTCACTGGGTTACAGGGATAGGGTGGAGGTGTGGGCTTAAGTAGGGTGCTTTTTCAGGGCAGCACGGTTGCACAGTGGTTAGCATTGCTGCCTATAGCGCTGAGGAGCCGGGTTCGAATCCCAGCCCTGGGTCACTGTCCGTGTGTAGTTTGCACGTTCTCCCTGATTTTGCGTGGGTTTCACAACCACAACCCAAAGATGTGCAGGATAGGTGGATTGGTCACGCTAAATTGCCCCTTAATTGGAAAAAATAATTGGGTACTCTAAATTTAAAATAAAAAGTAGGGTGCTCTTTCCAAGGGCTAGTGCAGACTTGATGGGCCGACTGGCCTTTCTACACTGTAAATTCTATGATCATGAAATGCCCAAGAAACTCCGTATCTGTAACATTAAACCATTTATGAATTGAATTTTGCAAATTGGAGGAAACAGATTTTTAAAATTTTTTATAAAATCTTTTTTTTAAATAATCTTTATTATTGTCACAAGTTGGTTTACATTAACACTGCAATGAAGTTACTGTGAAAAGCCGCTAAACGCCACATTCCGCCGCTTGTTTGGCTACACTGAGAAAGAATTCAGAATGTCCAATTCACCTAACAAGCACGTCTTTCGGGACTTGTGGGAGAAAACCGGAGCACCTGGAGGAAACCCACGCAGACACGGGGAGAACGTGCAGACTCCGCACAGACAATGACCCAAGCCGGGAATCGAACCTGGGACCTTGGTGCTGTGAAGCAACACTGCTAACCACTGTGCTACCGTGCTGACTTTTTGTGATAGAACGGCATAGTTCAGCAATAGCAGTGCCTCATATTTATGAGCCAGTGCTACACGGCATACAAGCAGAATTTAGAAACAATTAAGTAAAAAGGTTGTCCATAATTCTTTTTTTTTTTACCCCAAAAGTACACAAGATGAGTAATAAATCCAGCAGCTTCGAGATAACATGAAGAGGTTGTGACAACAAATCAAGGAGCCGGACAACTGCAGCTTCCAACAACATTAGCCTTTAAGGGACGTCAGCATCCACTTCTGAACACTATCCCACAGGGGGGACTGAGGCAGTGGCTTTAAGATAACAGGCTAGCAGATCAACATACAATGATACTCAAAATCCAAGACTACCTACAAGATACAAAGAACAAAACAGCACAGGAACAGGCCCTTCAGCCCTCCAAGCCTGTACCAGTCACGATACCAACCTTTGCCAAAACCTTCAGCACTTCCTTGTGCTGTATCCCTCTATACCCATCCTATCCATGTATTTGTCAAGATGCCTTTTGAACACCGTTAATGATCTTCCACAATCTCCCCTGGCAACGCGTTCCAGGCACTCACCACCTTCTGCGTAAAAAAAACTACCTCGCACATCTCCTATAAACTTTGCCCCACGGACCTTAAACCTATGCCCCCTGGTGACTGACCCCTCCATCCTGAGAAAGAGTGCCTGCCCATCCACTCTATCCATGCCCCTCATAATCTTGTAGACCTCTATCAGGTCACCCCTCAACCTCCGTCTTTATAATGAAAACAGTCCGAGTCTATTCAGCCTCTCCACATAGCTAACACCCTCCAGACCAGGCAACATCCTGGTAAACCTTCTCTGTACTCTCTCCAAAGCCTCCACATCCTTCTGGTAGTATGGCAACCAGAATTGTGCGCAATATTCCAAGTGCGGCCTTACCAAGGTTCTATACAACTGTAGCATGACTTGCCAGTTTTTATATTCAATGCCCCCATCCAATGAAGGCAAGCATTCCATGTGACTACCTTGTCCACTTGTGTTGCCACCTTCAAAGATCTGTGGACATGCACGCCCAGATCTCTCTGATTTTCTATATTCCTAAGAGTTTTACCATTTACGGTATATTTCCCCTCTATGTTAGACCTACCAAAATACATTACCTCACATTGGTCCGGATTAAACTCCATTTGCCATTTCTCTGCCCAAGTCCCCAACCAATCTATGTCCTGCTGTATCTTCTGACAATCCTCAACATTATCTGCCACCCCACCAACTTTGGTGCCACCCGCGAGCTTACTAATCAGACCAGCTACATTTTCATCTAAATCGTTTTTGTGCCTTTACATATTAAAAATAGTTTCATATCCAGTGCACACACACTGAATTTCAAATAAAATCAGACGGTACATTAAAAGACTTTAAGTCATCTCTTTGTTACTTTTTGAAAATTTGATCTCTCCAATGCTTGGGAGTTTTATTTTGACAATCTGCACAACTTTCACTCAACAGCTGGTCTCTGGTTGACTTCATCATAGTTACAGAAACCACCCCTCCATGCAGAGCTTAAGATGGGTAGTCCAGGTTAGAGGCAGCTCCATTTCAGCAACTAAACAGTGCAAAACCATTGCTCCAGACCCACAATCAATGTCACAGAGGTCAGCTAGAATTCAATTTTAAAAATGGAATGTCCTCAATTAGATTCCTGTCCTGGAATAATTCCACAGTGTCCATTAATTCCTATTACACATTCCGCGCGATAAGTTTCTTTCCTCAACATCCTCCTCTTGGGAAATACAAGGCTGCCATTTAATCGGTCATCTGGCAGCATGAACTGTGGGGTACAGAGGCTTGTTCAAAATCAAGCTGAAGCACAGTTTAATGGATCAACTGCAAAAAAAAAAAAGCTACTGCAATTTTTGCTTTGTTCCCACACAGAAGATTAGCATTTCGGACTGTATTTATGTCAGAGCCTGAGAACCAAGCAAGCATGGGAGAATGCTGAAATTCTTGCCTTCTGCAAAAACCACAACAGCAATTTTGCTCGGGCAGCCAGCATGCACTTTGATTTTTGCAAACATGCTGCTCAATTTATTTTAACAGGTGAACTGAAGAGAGAAGAAAATTGGCAATTTTCCTACTAAATACCCGTACAAATTTTATTTCCAGCTATCAAAGAAAAGGGGAAAGGTTTATACAATTAGGTTTTACTTAATTCCCTTCACATCCTGACTACTTGTGCCTGCTGTCAAGGAGAGACTCCTCCGCAGCCAATTTTATACCTTGTATTAGCTGCTCAACAGCAGGTACTCTTCTGGTCCATTTGTAAACATCTCTGTCTGTCGTCAGATGCAGCACTCTGCTGCGAAAAACTTCATCCAGCAACCCAGTGGGAAACTGCAATTCTTGGCATCAAGGAGTGGGCAAATTCACACAACCAAAATGTATACATAAACATGGCAACTATCTTTCACCATTGGATTTAAAAAGTATATCAAACAGCATTAAACAATACTAGTGAACAATGTTCAGAATCGCTCTACGGTTTCTTAGAATCTATTTCCTCACACACTAATAGAGGCAATTCAAATCAGGTCTCTCTGTATAATCAGCGCATACAAAAAAAGTTATAAACTCACAATCTTTTCACTATTACTTTAATGTGTAATTTCACGATTTAAAAATAGTGAAATCATGATTTTCATACTAAAAACACGCCAAAATAAAGGATGTCCAACAATCCTGATGATATTATATCAGAAGCTAGTCCCGGCTTACTCATTCTTCGAACTTCTTCAATCAGGCAGGAGATACAAAAGTCTGAGAACACGCACGAACAGACTCAAAAACAGCTTCTTCCTCGCTGTCATCAGACTTTTTAAAAAATAAACATTTTATGGAGGTATTTTTTTTGGCATCGTAACAGCAACAAAACAAACAGTGTATATGACAAGGAAAATATCAACATAGTGCAAATACCACTTCCCTCTCCCACAGGTCCCACCATGACTTACCCCCATAATCTACGCTAGCCTCACCCTCTTCCCCCCCCCCCCCCCCCCCCTTCTGCTGACGATTAATTCTCTGCGAAGAAGTCGACGAATGGTTGCCACCTCCGGGTGAACAGAGACCCTCTCATGGCGAACTTAATTTTCTCCAGGCAGAGGAAGCCAGCCATGTCCAATAGCCAGGTCTCCGATTTTGGGGGCTTCGACCCTCCATGCTAGTAATATCCGCCTCCGGGTTACCAAGGAGGCAAAGGCCAGAACATCAGTCTCTTTCTCCTCCTCGATTCCCGGATCCTGTGACACCCTGAAAATCGCCACCGCTGGACTCATTGCCACCCTCGTATTTAACACCTTGGACATGACGGCAAACCCCTGCCAAAATCCCCTCAGCCTTGGACATGTCCAGAACACGTGGACATGGTTCGCTGCTGCCCACCGCCCCCCTCCCACTTCGCACACCTGTCTTCCACCACAAAGAATCTGCTCATCTGGGCCACTGCCATGCGAGGCTGATGAATGACCTTAAATTGGATCAGGCTGAGCCTGGCACATGTTGCGGTTACGTTGAGCCTACTCAGCGCACCCGCCCAAAGGCCCTCCTCCCACTTTTGCTTCAGCTCCTCGGTCTGCGTCTCCTCCGATCCCGTAAGCGCTTTATATATGTCCGAGACACTCCCCTCTCCTATCCATCCTCTAGAAACCACCCTATCCTGAATCCCCCTTAGCGGCAGGAGTGGGAGGGTTGGTACCTGCTGCCGCATAAAATCCCGCACCTGCAGATATCGAAATTCATTTCCCCCCGACGATACAAACTTCTCCTCCAGCGGGAAGCTTCCTTCTATAAACAAATCCCTCCTGTTACCAGACTCTTAAACGACCCTCTTGTGGACTCACCTCATTAACACTACACCCCTGTATGTTTCGCCCGATGCCAGTGTTGTGTAGAACATAGAACATTACAGCGCAGTACAGGCCCTTCGGCCCTCGAAGTTGCGCCGACCTGAGAAACCACTCTAAAGCCCATCTACACTATTCCCTTATCGTCCATATGTCTATCCAATGACCATTTGAATGCCCTTAGTGTTGGCGAGTCTACTACTGGTGCAGGCAGGGCATTCCACGCCCTTACTACTCTCTGAGTAAAGAACCTACCTCTGACATCTGTCTTATATTTATCTCCCCTCAATTTAAAGCTAAGTCCCCTCGTGCTAGACATCACCATCCGAGGAAAAAGGTTCTCACTGTCCACCCTATCCAATCCTCTGATCATCTTGTATGCCTCAATTAAGTCACCTCTTAACCTTCTTCTCTCTAATGAAAACAGCCTCAAGTCCCTCAGCCTTTCCTCATGAGATCTTCCCTCCATACCAGGCAACAGTCTGGTAAATATCCTCTGCACCCTTTCCAATGTTTCCACATCCTTCCTATAATGCGGCGACCAGAATTGTACAAAATACTCCAAATGCGGCCGCACCAGAGTTTTGTACAGCTGCAACATGACCTAATGGCTCCGAAACTCAATCCCGCTACCAATAAAAGCTAACACACCGTACGCCTTCTTAACAACCTTCTCAACCTGGGTGGCAACTTTCAGGGATCTATGTACATGGACACTGAGATCTCTCTGCTCATCCACACTGCCAAGAATCTTACCATTAGCCCAGTACTCTGTCTTCCTGTTATTCCTTCCAAAATGAATCACCTCACACTTTTCTGCATTAAACTCCATTTGCCACCTCTCAGCACAGCGCTGCAGCTTATCTATGTCCCTCTGTAACTTGTAACATCCTTCCGCACTGTCCACAATTCCACCGACTTTAGTGTCATCTGCAAATTTACTCACCCATCCTTCTACGCCCTCCTTCAGGTCATTTATAAAAATGACAAACAGCAGTGGCCCCAAAACAGATCCTTGTGGTACACCACTAGTAACTGGACTCCAGTCTGAACATTTTCCATCAACCACCACCCTTTGACTTCTTCCAGCTAGCCAATTTCTGATCCAAACTGCTAAATCACCCTGCATCCCATGCCTCCGTATTTTCTGCAGTAGCCTACCATGGGGAACCTTCTCAAACGCTTTACTGAAATCCATATACATCACATCAACTGCTTTACCCTCATCCACCTGTTTGGTCACCTTCTCAAAGAACTCAATAAGGTTTGACCCTTCACAAAACCGTGTTGACTATCTCTAATCAAATTATTTCTTTCCAGATGATTATACATCCTATCTCTTATAAACCTTTCCAAGATTTTGCCCACAACAGAAGTACGGCTCACTGGTCTATAGTTACCTGGGTTGTCTCTACTCCCCTTCTTGAACAAGGGGACAACATTTGCTATCCTCCAGTCTTCTGGCACTATTCCTGTAGACAAAGATGACTTAAAGATCAAAGCCAAAGGCTCAGCAATCTCCTCCCTAGCTTCCCAGAGAATCCTAGGATAAATCCCATCCGGCTCAGGGAACTTATCTATTTTCACACTTTCCAGAATTACTAACACCTCCTCCTTATGAACCTCAAGCCCTTCTGGTCTAGTAGCCTGAATCTCAGTATTCTCCTCGACAACACTATCTTTTTCCTGTGTGAATACTGACAAAAAATATTCATTTAGCACCTCTCCTATCTCCTCGGACTCCGTGCACAACTTCCCACGACTGTCCTTGACTGGCCCTACTCTTACCCTAGTCATTCGTTTATTCCCGACATATCTATAGAAAGCTTTAGGGTTATCCTTGATCCTACCTGCCAAAGACTTCTCATGTCCCCTCCTGGCTCTTCTTAGCTCTCTCTTTAAGTCCTTCCTAGCTAACTTGTAACTCTTGAGCGCCCTAACTGAACCTTCATGTCTCATCTTTACATAAGCCTCCTTCTTCCTCTTGACAAGTGTTTCGACTGCTTTAGTAAACCACAGTTCCCTTGCTCGACCACTTCCTCCCTGCCTGACAGGTACATACATATCAAGGACACGCAGTAGCTGTTCCTTGAACAAGCTCCACATTTCCATTGTGCCCATCTCCTGCAGTTTTCCTCTCCATCCGATGCATCCTAAGTCTTGCCTCATTGCATCACAATTGCCTTTCCCCCAGATATAACTCTTGCCCTGCGGTACATACCTATCCCTTTCCATCACTAAAGTAAACGTAATCGAATTGTGGTCACTATCACCAAAGTGCTCACCTACCTCCAAATCTAACACCTGCCCTGGTTCATTACCCAGTACCAAATCCAATATGGCCTCACCTCTCGTTGGCCTCCCTACATACTGTGTCAGGGAACCCTCCTGCACACATTGGACAAAAACAGACCCATCTAAAGTACTCGAACTATAGCATTTCCAGTCAATATTTGGAAAGTTAAAGTCCCCCATAACAACTACCCTGTTGCTTTCGCTCCTATCCAGAATCATCTTTGCAATCCTTTCCTCTACATCTCTGGAACTTTCGGAGGCCTATAGAAAACTCCTAACAGGGTGACCTTTCCTTTCCTATTTCTAACCTCAGCCCATACTATCTCAGTCGACGAGTCCTCATCAAACGTCCTTTCTGCCACCGTAATACTGTCCTTGACTAACAATGCCACCCTTCCCCCTCTTTTACCACCTTTCCTGAGCTTACTGAAATATCTAAACCCCGGCACCTGCAACAACCATTCCTGTCCCTGCTCTATCCATGTCTCCGAAATGGCCACAACATCGAAGTCCCAGGTACCAACCCATGCCGCAAGTTCACCCAACTTATTCTGGATGCTCCTGGCATTGAAGAAGACACACTTTAAACCACCTTCCTGCCTGCCGGTACACTCCTGCAACTTTGAAACCTTACTCATGACCTCACTACTCTCAACCTCCTGTATACTGGAGCTACAATTCAGGTTCCCAAGCCCCTGATGAACTAGTTTAAACCCTCCCGAAGAGCATTAGCAAATTTCCCCCCCCCAGGATATTGGTACCCCTCTGGTCCAGGTGTCGACCATCCTGTTTGTAGAGGTCCCACCGACCCCAGAATGAGCCCCAATGATCCAGAAATCTGAAACCCTCCCTCCTGCACCATCCCTGTAGCCACGTGTTCAACTCCTCTCTCTCTCTCTATTCCTCGTTTTGCTATCACGTGGCACGGGTAACAACCCAGAGATAATAACTCTGTTTGTCCTAGATCTAAGTTTCCACCCTAGCTCCCTGAATTCCTGCCTTACATCCCTATCCCTTTTCCTACCTATGTCATTGGTACCCATGTGGACCACGACTTGGGGCTGCTCCTCCTCCCCCTTAAGGATCCCGAAAACACGATCCGAGACATCACGCACCCTGGCACCTGGGAGGCAACACACCAACCGCGAGTCTCTCTCGTTCCCACAGAATCTCCTGTCTATCCCCCTAACTATGGAGTCTCCAATGACTAATGCTCTACTCCTCTCCCCCTTTCCCTTCTGAGCAACAGGGACAGACTCTGTGCCAGAGACCTGTACCCCATGGCAGGTCTCTGTGTACCTTGTGTTGCCCTATTATGTATTTTCTATTATTTTCTTTTCATGTACTTAATGATCTGTTGAGCTGCTCGCAGAAACATACTTTTCACTGTGCCTTGGTACACGTGACAATAAACAAATCCAAATAATGCTGATCTATTTGCTATCTAGACCACATCTGCCCAACTTCTAATTATATTCCATTTTCCTTGATCAAATAAATTTTAAAATGTTGCAAGAGCAGCAGCCCAACCAGGAGTGTTTTTGCTGTATAGGATTGCTCACATGGGTGTGGTTGCGATATATAGGGATCTCGCCAGATTAAATTAATGTTGCGTTGCCTTGTAAAAATAAGGTAATATGCCACAGGCAACTGTGCAAACATTTCTGACACTAGTCGCTCTAGATAGTATTAGCAAACATAGTACATATCATAAACTGCCTGCCACTTGACTCATTATGCCTAGTGCATAAAATGTCTTGCTGATGCAGTAGCAAATGCTTTTTTTAAGAGGCTACAGTTAAAGCACATAATTATTGGGACACAGCACCAAGTGTTGTACCTAGGAAAAAAATACTTTGTCCTGAAAGTGCGAAAAGGTAATGATGTGACGAACTGGGTGAATGACAGAGCCTAAAGTGTATCTCCTTAACTAATGAGATTTAAGGATTAAAAAATAAACAGCGGAGGAACAGAGGAGGTAAGCGAATTAAAAAGGTGATTCCAATGTCAAATCACGTTCAGAGAGAGAAATAGAGAGAAGGAAAGATTGGCTAAAAGAGAGAAAATGAACAGATTCTTTAAAAAAAAAGGTTGCCAACAACAATTCACTACTTGAAGACTGCACTCTTAATTGCTGACTTTCTGGGCCAGAGAGGTTGATCGACAGGGTGATTGATCAGCAATCATCACATCATTAAAAATGTACTTACTCTTAATTGCAGACAATTTCATGTGGTGAATTTAATAGGCAAAATTCATGAAACTCAGAAGGAGGTTAAGGGAGTGACACTGTCCAAACGCAATGCTCTAGCAGTGCAACCCAAGGCATAAGCAATTAATGGATTCTCACTTTCCTCACCACAATTGCTGGCAATTGGCTCATTAATAATGGGATGTGTTGTTCACATGGTGTTATTTCTTCAGCAAATAATTTGGAGTACATCCAAAAATAGATGTTTAGTACAGTTTACAAAAAATGCACAAGTACAGGCAATGTTTTATAACCAGGATAAATGGGAGGCAAATTCAGTTAATATTCAGTTGTCAAAATATAATTAGACTAAGAAATCACATGCAAATCTTTTGCATTTGATACTACCATGACTCCCATATTCTGGGGACAAAACACTGACACAATGAATCATGTGAACGGTACACATTGTTAATCGCGGTTTTGTATTTGAAAGAAAAACATTCCATGAAAAAAAACTTGGAATACAAAATGTTTTTCTTCCATCATGTCCTTAAGATATGAAGGGGCTGGTTTAGCACAGTGGGCTAAATAGCTGGCCTGTAAAGCAGGCCAGCAGCGTGGGTTCAATTCCCGTACCAGCCTCCCCGAACAGGCGCTGGAATATGGCGACTAGAGGCTTTTCACGGTAACTTCATTTGAAGTCTACTTGTGACAATAAGCGATTTTCAATTTCAACACAGATCATGAAACTGTTTAAATCAAATGCTACTTTCTACTTATTTAAAACTGGCTTTAGGACGGCTTGGTGTGCAGTGGTTAGCACTGCTGCCTCCCAGCGCTGAGGACCCGGGTTCGATCCCGGCCATGGGTCACTGCCCGTGTGGAGTTTCCACATTCTCTCCGTGTGTGCGTGGGTTTCGCCCCACAACTCAAAGATGTGCAGGGTTAGGTGGATTGGCCACGCTAAATTGCCCCTTAATTGGAAAAAAATGAATTGGGTACTCTAAATTTATTTATTTTTTTCATTGGCTTTGCTGGATCAAAATCATGGCTGCTACAGGTCAGGTTGGAAACTGATTGCAGGACAAAGCTCAACCCTCATCCATGTAGAATCTCACACCTATCATTGTGTGGACCAATTACAATAATGCAACAATGGAGCAACAGATAGCCTGTCTCCACAGCCTGGACTTATAACAAAGACAGGACCATCAAAACTGGTTCTACCCAAGGGTGCGTGAATAGCCACATTCTACTGAAGGTAAACTATGAATTTTGGCCAGAGACATGGAAATTTATCATTATCCTGAAACTGTCTCATCAATGGACAATACGATATGAACTAAGCTCCTCTGTCCTTTGACAAGTTCCAATGCTACATTCATGGACTCCCAGCGCAGTAGGCTGTGTTAACATCCCGCCTGTCAACATCAAAGCAAGACTCCAGGCTGACAACAAAGTCTGCCTCATGTCTAAATCCTCTTGAAGCCCAATTCTCTGAAAGATTCCTGCCATCGCCTGTAGTGCATCAAGTCTTTGTACACCAACTTTATCCTGCTATGTCATCACCAACTTGAAAGGAATTTGGCAACCCTTGCTTTCAGCTAGCTAAACCAGCCTGAACTTTAACTCGTATATGAAAGAACCCTTGGCTTTTTTTTGTTTCAAGTCATTCCTAGTTGTAAAACACTTTTCTTTCCCATCTCCTTCTTGTCTGCTTCCATGTGTATGTATGTAGTTGAGACGACCATCCGCGGGTTATAATGTATCAATAAACAATACTTCCGATTTAACCCTAAAGAGAGTTTGTTGCTAGTCATTGTAAAATTTACCCCACAACAAGAAGGTTTGGGGGAACCACACCGCTGCCATGGACAGACAGCAAGAAAAATAAAGGAGCTCAGTTTGCCTCTCTCCCCTGTCCGTATCATCTTTCATTAAATCATAACTTCAAGCAGTAAAATTAAATTAACCCACATCCCAGAGGCAGATGCAACCACTCTTAGGTCCACATAAAATAACTAATTCATATTTTATTTGCTAGCTTTGCATGGAAATGATAGCTGTAATAAATTATCTTTGAAAGGTTACTTATTACATTAATTGACAAAAACAAGCCAGAGTAATATTAAGTATCTTACCTGAACATCATAAAGTGCTACGATGTTCTCATGTTGAAGCTCCTGAAATCAAAAGCACAGAATGTGTAAATGAAATAATGCATAGAGAAAAACACGAAGTCCTACCAAAAAAATGCTGAGCTCTTCTATTATTGTAATCATTTTTCTCAAAGGGAATGAATTTCTTCATCAGTCTATCAGACACTATTGGAGATATGTATTAAAAAAAGGTAATACCTGCTTCTAGCAGCTACATCCCAAGCATCTGTGAATAAACCATTCACTAAAACTTTAACACCAGAGGTGCACAACACATTAATTTGACAATAATCAGAGGTGTGTGTTTCTGGTGCTGCATCCCACTACTTCAGAAAGAAGGCAATAAAAGAGCTCAGAATTCAGTCAAGACGCCAACATAGCAAATCACTTTCATTAAGAACATCAGCAAAGTCAGGCTAAGAAATACAACTGGATTAATGGCATGTACATTCCATCGATGTTATGCTGCAGCAAGTTAAAAATAATGCATGAAAAACTATTTTAAAAAACAAGAATTCATTGTTTGAAGTAGGGAGCCTGGGAAGTTGGCATATTACAACTGCAGTGAAAACAGTTGAACTTTAAAAATGTTTACTCTTCAATGCCCATTAACTTCAGCTTTGTAAACGCTTTACCTGGAGTGCAACAAGAGGTGATGATGCCTATGGAATTACAGGAATTTGATCAAACTAACTTCCTACATCATAAGGATTACCAAACTGAATTGATCAAAGATGAGCAGCTTCTGCATCGACTTCTGTTGCGTTTCATTTGAATAAATAATTTAACCTCAAAATTTCTAGTTCCCAATAAAGAGTTTGGGTATCAATACTGCAACAAAGCAATACCCACTCAATGGCAGTGACAAAGAGCAAAAACACAAGCCTGCAGCTGCACAAATTAAACCCCCATATTTTCAGTGCAATGAATGTTCTATTTATTACCATGCTTATTACAGGTAATTTTATATGTATTTTGGAAAGCAACAAAGACTACTTTAGATCTACAGGATTACCCTTTGAAATGGGATGCATCATATAAACAAAGCAAGGAGGCATGCGTTTTGGTCTTGTCCTCAGCTTGCTGGATACGGGGCATCCTTTTTTGACACAATATCCAAGATTTTGCAGACAGCCTCATAACCGTGCCGGCTGGTTGCAATATGGGGTTTTGGACTCCCCGTCTTTCTACTCGGGAGTGAGGGCGGATCTTCTCGCCTTTGTCTCCTTAATAGCCAGGAGGCATATATTGCTCAACAGGAGATCCCCCCCCTCTCCACCCAAGACATCGGCTTGGATGGAAGACTTGATATCGGTCTTGCATCTGGCCTAAGTCAAGTATACCATTGTAGGCTTGGTGGGGAAAGTTCTACCAGAGATGTTGCCCGTTCATTTATTGCTTTAAGGACTTGGACACATTAGAGGGTGGGGTGGTTAGTATTTGGCTGTTTATGGAAGTTGTATTGTGTGTTAACTTTTGGCTATATGTATATTACCATTTATGTTTGATAATTCAATAAAATGTTTTATTAAAAAAAACAATACAAGAAGGGAACTGAAAGAGAAAAACAAAACCTGGCCTGTGCAGGTGTAAACCAGATCAGCTTTAAATCAAATCCAATTTCAGTGTGCCGGTATTGCCCAAATGAGGAAACTGACCAACCCAAAATGTGAATAAAATAAATCAATAAATATCACTGACATATTTAGAATGTACATCATACCAACTGGTTCATCATTACTCAACCAATTTGAATCCAGTGTCAGACCTGAGAGTCTGATGAAGACTTTTTGAGTCAGTAACCGAATTGTAACAGTCCAATGGGATGGCCAAACAAGAGCCATTTTCAGTGGCTGAAACCCAAACAGACAAATTTCTCACTTTTTATTTCACCTGGTGCTAATTGAAAAGAAACACTGTACCTTTAATATTTTGATTTCTTTCCCAAGCAGGATTTGTGATTTTGACAGATTTTTCTTGTTTATGCATTTCACGGCTACTTCCCAATCTGGTTTCTAAGGAAAGATAAACAAGGCAATTTACAAGTGCAGATGGGAGATTAAATGTAAAGTTGCAGATCAACATCTGAGAAAGGTAGCAACGGTAGCGTTCCAAGATGCAGACATTGATCTATTTCTTGTTTTCTTCACTGAGATGCATACAGCTTAGATCCAACCAGACAGCATTAATTAATGGTGTGTAACAGGATCTCACTTAACGTATGCAAAAACATGCCAGCAATCTCACTCCTGAGCTATTGGCAGTATTTAAACATGGAACTAATTGACGGAAGAAAGGACATGATCTTTGAGCGCAGCAATACCACAACGTCAAAACAAAAATCCAGATTCTTAGTCCAGAAATTCGCAGAACCAACATCAACAGGTTGCAGAATTTAATATGGATGTTTGACGCATTGTAGCACTTGTACAGAAAAGTTATTTTTAAGGCTGAAAAACCTGCTCATCCCCCTTCTCTGCTCCACCCATTTTCACATTGTTTATAGTCACTTATTCTTCAGTTTTCTGTACACTTCATCAGCCACGAGAAGGTGGCGATTAACCGCAACTCTCAGAATGCTGCTGTGAAAGACGGGTCTGGGCACTTTTTTCTTCCTTCTGCAGCTATGTGCTTAATTTCTGCTCAACGCCTTCCAATTTTAGTTGTGCAAAGAAATTAACAAAAAGTTATTTTATTACTGGTCAAACTAACGCACTTTTACATAAAGTAGGTAAATCTCTCCTCCCTGACATAAAAGCCAATTAACCTTTAATATAAGTTATTTCACGAGATATGAGCGCCATGCGTTAGGCCAGCAATTATTGCCCATCAGTAACTGCCCTTGAGAAGAAAGGTGGTGGTGAGCTGCCTTCTTGAACAGCTACAAATAAATGTGGTGTAGGTACACCCACTACGCTGTTAGGGATGGAGTTCCAGGATTTTGAACCAACGACAGTGAAGGAACAGTGACATATTTCCAAGTCAGAATGCGTGTAGGGCAACCTCCAGGTGGTGTTCCCATGGGCCTGTTGCCCTTTCCCTTCCAGATGGTAGAGATTGGGGGTTTGGAAGGTGCTGCCCACAGGGCCTTGGTGAGTTCCTGCATGGCATCTTGTAGATCAGGGTTTTTCAAACTCAGGGTCGTGATCCCGCGGATGGGTGTCGGCAGGGTCGCAGAACAATCGATCACGGCATCACCGATCGCGGAAAAAGCGCCAAACGGCCTCGACTGACTTTTCAGGATGATGGCCGCGACCAGCTTTTAACTAACTGCAAACGCTGGCGTCTTCCCACCTGAAGCAGAGGTGGAGAGCAGGTCACGTGCCCAGCACATATACTGATGGCATGCGCCCGTACATCTGTGCTTTGGGCGCGAAATCGCAGAGGAGAGATCCCCCATTTTGTAGCTGCCAACTAGCAAGTAACAGGACTGGGTGAAGAGCTGAAGATGGATTATTTTGTAATAAGGAAGAGAGGGCCAGAGGTGCATGCAGAGTGGCACAGTGGTTAGCACTGGTGCCTCAGGGCAGCATGTGGCACAGTGGTTGGCACTGGCACTGCAGCGCTGAAGACCCGGGTTCGAATCCCGGCCCTGGGTCACTTTTCAAAGGACACAGCAAGAACTTAAATCGTCAGCTGAAATGTAACACTGAGTGACAAAACAAGTGAGATTGTGAGGACCAAGCTGGCTCACCTGTCACATTAAAGGTAAGCGTAAATGGTGGGCCGCGGACGTCCGCCAATCTGGACCGTGGCGGTCGGCTGCCGTGGGTTCCCAGAGAACGGTCAGTAGGTAAAAGTGGGTGCCGGGAAAAATAGTTTGAAAAACACTGCTGTGAATGGTACACACTAATGGTACTGTGCATCAGTGGTGAAGGCAGTGAATGTTTGTGGATGGGGTGCCAATCAAGCGGGCTGCTTTTTCCTGGAGATTGTTGGAGCTGCACTCATCCAGGCAAGTGGAGAGTATTCCATCACACTCTTGTGCCTTGTAGATGGTGAACAGGCTTTGGGGAGTCAGAAGGAGAGTCACTCGCTGCATTTTTCCTAGCCTCCGACCTATTCTTGTAGCCACAGTATTTATATGGCTAGTCCAGTCTAGTTCCTGGTTAATGATCACCCCAAGGATGTTGACGGAAATGAAAATATCAGCCTCAATTCTTTGCGTTCGAGAAACTATGCATGAACCTACATGGTGTACACTATGGCTGCAGGTTATCACTCAAATTAATTCACTGATCTAATAATCTCACTGGACATCACTATGTTTTTACTTAGCCAACTCTTTTTAATGGACAAGTGTTGATTATGAACTCAGTTTTTTTTCTTCTCTTTCTGTTAATACACTAATGAACACGAGGAGAATTAGTACTGTATTTTCCAGATTTGAATAACATGAATTTGCATTCAAATAGCTCTTTAACGCATTCAAACATTTCTAAGCACTTCACAGGAGTTTATCAAACAAAATTTAACACCAATATTCGATGGTCTAGCTCCAGCATCTGCTACAAGCACCCCCATAGTTTGGTATAACAGATTCAATAGAGTTGTGTCCTTGCTGTACTGCAATTATCACATGGATTATCGTTCATGTTGTTGAGTTTGGAACAGGAATCCTTCTACAGGGCTGCCAATTGAACTGTCTTGTTTTCAGCAAAGCAATCTGAAGTAAATTGTGTGAAGCCAGAAAGCTATGCAGCTCAATTAGAAAAATAAACCTGGCAGAATGCCTCAAACCACAGGCGCGATCCAGTGGCCACGCGGCGCCCAAAAAGCAGCTCACAGCAGCGCAGGGTGGCCAGAAAGCTGGAGGCCCCGCTCCCAGGATCTACCCGGCTCGCAACGCCTTGCGAGATTCACTGCAATCTCGCAAGACATTGCGATGTGGTTCACTTAACAAACCTGCATATTACAGCGAGGCAGTAGGCCTCAAACTAATGTGCAGATTCCAGAGGTGCCTGAGGCTTTGGGATTCAGCCCCTTCACCTCACCGAGAACTCAGGCGAGCGCCATCCAGCACTGGTCCTCACAAAGAGGGACCGGACAGAACGGCATTCATGGGAGTCTCCAAGGGGATCGGAAGCCCCCAGTTGCAAACCCTTTGGGCAGGGTGGTGCCCTAGCACTGCGTGCCAGTTGGGCACCCTAGCAGTTCCAGCCTGGCACCGCCAGGGTAGCACTGCTAAGGTGCCAAGTTGGCATTTTCTGCATGCACGCGATCGGGCCGGGGTTGCTCGGCATAGGTGTTGGGGAGGGCAAGGGAGCCTCCTAGATTGTGCTCGGGCAGGGGAAGAGATGTCGGGGATCGTTTTGGGGGCCTTGGAGATCGGGACGCCACCTCGCCACACTGGGGAGGTCCAGCGAGCAGAGCTCACCATTGTACCAAATGGGGTTATGTGCGACCTTGGCCGCAAGTTCCCTGTTCACGCCCATTATTCAACGTGCGTAGAATAGGCATGGGTTTCTCGGCACTGGGAGCGCCGGGAAACATGCGGCTAAACACACTCGCTAGGGGGCTTTGTTCCCATTGGGGGAATTGTGTCCCGTGTCACAATTTGCACTCAAAATCAGACCACCTAGGTAAAAACCTTTACCTACCCATTCGCATTAAGTTAGTTGATTTGAAAAGCGCGGGAGCTGCGAGTCGGAGCGGAGATTTAAAAAGCGCAGGAGCTGCGAGTCGGAGCGGAGATTTAAAAAGCGCGGGAGCTGCGAGTCGGAGCAGAGATTTAAAAAGCGCGGGAGCTGCGATTCGGAGCAGAGATTTAAAAAGCGCGGGAGCTGCGAGTCGGAGCAGAGATTTAAAAAGAGCGGGAGCTGTGAGTCCGAGCGGAGATTTAAAAAGAGCAGGAGCTGCGAGTCTGAGCAGAGATTTAAAAAGTGCGGGAACTGCGAGTCGGAGCGGAGATTTAAAAAGCGCGGGAGCTGCGAGTCGGAGCGGAGATTTAAAAAGCGCGGGAGCTGCATGTCGGAGCAGAGATTTAAAAAGCGCGGGAGCTGCGCGTCGGAGCAGAGATTTAATAAGCGCGGGAGCTGCGAGTCGGAGCAGAGATTTAAAAAGATCGTGGCCTAGTTTCGGGAGCTGTTCGGAGGAGGAGGAGGAGCAGTCTCTGTCACTGAGAGAAACTTAGAACATCTAAGACCCTCAGAAGGTAAGTAAGTGATTTTTACTTTTATTACCTTTTCAAATTGTGTGTGTGTGGGGGGGGGGGAGGGGGGGGGGGGGCGACTGAAGTGACATCACAGAAAAGCTGTGACCTGAGTGGCTGGTTGGGAATCCACACTAAATTTAAAAAATTAAGCATTGGTAACTAATTAAACATAATTACTTAATTATAATTTAGAGGGGTATCTAAGCCAGAGATCGGCGAGTACTATATTTAGCTTTCATATTTATAGTAGAAATCTAGGGCTAGGAAACAGATAGTTAACAGTAACTTTTTTTAAAAATTGTAACTTTTAACTTTAATTTACTAATTAATTGACACAATGTCAGTTGGAGGAGTGCAGTGCTCTGACTGTGAGATGTGGCAGGTCCGGGAGGCTTCCAGCGTCTCGGATGGCTTCATCTGTAGAAAGTGCACCCAACTGGAGCTCCTCACAGACCGCATGGTTCGGTTGGAGCAGCAATTGGATGCACTTAGGAGCATGCAGGTGGCGGAAAGCGTCATAGATAGCAGTTATATAAATGTGGTCACACCCAAGGTGCAGGCAGAGAAATGGGTGACCACCAGAAAGGGCAGGCAGTCAGTGCAGGAATCCCCTGTGGTTGTCCCCCTCTCGAACAGGTATACTCCTTTGGATACTGTCGGGGGGGATAGCCTATCAGGGGAAAACAGCAGCAGCCAGAGCAGTGGCACCACGGCTGGCTCTGATGTTCAGAAGGGAGGGTCAAAGCACAGAAGAGCAATAGTAATAAGGGACTCTATAGTCAGGGGCACAGATAGGCGCTTCTGTGGACGTGAAAGAGACTCCAGGATGGTATGTTGCCTCCCTGGTGCCAGGATCCAGGATGTCTCCGAACGGGTAGAGGGCATCCTGAAGGGGGAGGGCAAACAGGCAGAGGTCGTTGTACATATTGGTACTAACAACATAGGCAGGAAGGGGCATGAGGTCCTGCAGCAGGAGTTCAGGGAGCTAGGCAGAAAGTTAAAAGACAGGACCTCTAGGGTTATAATCTCCCTAGAGATTACTCCCTGTGCCACGTGTCAGTGAGGCTAGAAATAGGAAGGTAGAGCAGCTAAACACGTGGCTAAACAGCTGGTGTAGGAGGGAGGGTTTCCGTTATCTGGACCACTCGGAGCTCTTCCGGGGCAGGTGTGACCTATATAAGGACGGGTTGCATCTAAACTAGAGAGGCATAAATATCCTGGCCGCGAGGTTTGCTAGTGTCACACGGGAGGGTAGTATGGCAGGGGGGTGGGCACGGGAGCAATAGGTCAGAAGGTGAGAGCATTGAGGGAGAACTAGGGAATAGGGACAGTGTGGCTCTGAGGCAGAGCAGACAGGGAGAAGTTGCTGAACACAGCAGGTCTGGTGGCCTGAAGTGCATATGTTTTAATGCAAGCAGTATTACAGGTAAGGCAGATGAACTTAGAGCTTGGATTAGTACTTGGAACTATGATGTTGTTGCCATTACCGAGACCTGGTTGAGGGAAGGGCAGGATTGGCAGCTAAACGTTCCAGGATTTAGATGTTTCAGGCGGGATAGAGGAGGATGTAAAAGGGGTGGCGGAGTTGGCTACTGGCTAGGGAGGATATCACAGCTGTACCAAGGGAGGACACCTCAGAGGGCAGTGAGGCAATATGGGTAGAGATCAGGAATAAGATGGGTGCAGTCACAATGTTGGGGGTTTACTACAGGTCTCCCAACAGCCAGCGGGAGATAGAGGAGCAGATAGGTAGCAGATTTTGGAAAAGAGTAAAAACAACAGGGTGGTGGTGATGGGAGACTTCAACTTCCCCAATATTGATTGGGACTCACTTAGTGCCAGGGGCTTAGATGGGGCAGAGTTTGTAAGGAGCATCCAGGAGGGATTCTTAAAACAATATGTAGACTGTCCAACTAGGGACGGGGCGGTACTGGACCTGGTATTGGGGAATAAGCCCGGCCAGGTGGTAGAAGTTTCAGTAGGGGAGCATTTCGGGAATATTGACCACAATTCAATAAGTTTTAAAGTGCTGGTGGACAAGGATAAGAGTGGTCCTAGGGTGAATGTGCTAAATTGGGGGAAGGCTAATTATTATTAGGTGGGAACTGAAGAACCTAGATTGGGGGCGGATGTTTGAGGGAAAATCAACATCAAAGCTAGTGGGAGGCTTTCAAGTGTCAGTTGAAAGGAATTCAGGACCGGCATGTTCCTGTGAGGACGAAGGATAAATACGGCAATTTTCGGGAACCTTGGATAACGAGAGATATTGTAGGCCTCGTCAAAAAGCAAAAGGAGGCATTTGTCAGGGCTAAAAGGCTGGGAACAGACGAAGCCTGTGTGGAATATAAGGAAAGTAGGAAGGAACTTAGCAAGGAGTCAGGAGGGCAAGAGGGGGTCACGAAAAGTCATTGGCAAATAGGGTTAAGGAAAATCCCAAGGCTTTTTACACGTACATAAAAAGCAAGAGGGCAGCCAGGGAAAGGGTTGGCCCACTGAAGGATAGGCAAGGGAATCTACGTGTGGAGCCAGAGGAAATGGGCGAGGTACTAAATGAATACTTTGCATCAGTATTCAGCAAAGAGAAGGAATTGGTAGATGTTGAGTCTGAAGAAGGGTGTGTAGGTAGCCTGGGTCACATTGAGATCCAAAAAGACGAAGTGTTGGGCATCTTAAAAAATATTAAGGTAGATAAGTCCCCAAGGCCTGATGGGATATACCCCAGAATACTGAAGGAGGCTGGAGAGGAAATTGCTGAGGCCTTGACAGAAATCTTTGGATCCTCACTGTCTTCAGGTGATGTCCCGGAGGACTGGAGAATAGCCAATGTTGTTCCTCTGTTTAAGAAGGGTAGCAAGGATAATCCAGGGAACTACAGGCTGGTGAGCCTTACTTCAGTGGTAGGGAAATTACTGGAGAGAATTCTTCGAGACAGGATCTACTCCCATTTAGAAGCAAATGGACGTATTAGTGAGAGGCAGCATGGTTTTGTGAAGGGGAGGTCGTGTCTCACTAACTTGATAGAGCTTTTCGAGGAGGTCACAAAGATGATTGATGCAGGTAGGGCAGTGGATGTTGTCTGTACGGACTTCAGTAAGGCCTTTGACAAGGTCCCTTATGGTAGACTAGTACAAAAGGTGAAGTCACATGGGATCGAGCTGGCAAGGTGGATACAGAACTGGCTAGGTCATAGAAGGCAGAGAGTAGCAATGGAAGGATGCTTTTCTAATTGGAGGGCTGTGACCAGTGGTGTTCCGCAGGGATCAGTGCTGGACCTTTGCTGTTTGTAGTATATATAAATGATTTGGAGGAAAATGTAACTGGTCTGATTAGTAAGTTTGCAGACGACACAAAGGTTAATGGAATTGCGGATAGCGATGAGGTCTGTCTGAGGATACAGCAGGATTTAGATTGTTTGGAGACATGGGCGGAGAGATGGCAGATGGAGTTTAATCCGGACAAATGTGAGGTAATGCATTTTGGAAGGTCTAATGCAGGTAGGGAATATATAGTGAATGGTAGAACCCTCAAGAGTATTGAAAGTCAGAGAGATCTAGGAATACAGGTCCACAGGTCACTGAAAGGGGCAACACAGGTGGAGAAGGTAGTCAAGAAGGCATACGGCATGCTTGCCTTCATTGGCCGGGGCATTGAGTATAAGAATTGGCAAGTCATGTTGCAGCTGTATAGAACCTTAGTTAGGCCACACTTGGAGGATAGTGTTCAATTCTGGTCTCCACACTACCAGAAGGATGTGGAGGCTTTAGAGAGGGTGCAGAAGAGATTTACCAGAATGTTGCCTGGTATGGAGGGCATTAGCTATGAGGAGCGGTTGAATAAACTCAGTTTGTTCTCACTGGAACGACGGAGGTTGAGGGGCAACCTGATAGAGGTCTACAAAATTATGAGGGGCATAGACAGAGTGGATAGTCAGAGGCTTTTCCCCAGGGTAGAGGGGTCAATTACTAGGGGGCATAGGTTTAAGGTGAGAGGGGCAAGGTTTAAAGGAGATGTGCGAGGTAAGTTTTTTCACGCAGAGGGTAGTGGGTGCCTGGAACCTGCTACCGGAGGAGGTGGTGGAAGCAGGGACGATAGTGACATTTAAGGGGCATCTTGACAAATACATGAATAGGATGGGAATAGAGGGATACGGACCCAGGAAGTGTAGAAGATTGTAGTTAGTCGGGCAGCATGGTCGGCACGGGCTTGGAGGGCCGAAGGGTCTGTTCCTGTGCTGTACATTTCTTTGTTCTTGTTTGATTCGTGATGGTAAGTGTCCATTGGGACATAATTTCCCCCCCATAAAAACAAAAACCCTCAATTTATCAATGATCAAAAATCAAGGCTGACACTCCAGTGCAGCACTGAGCACTCACTACCTGTCTTTTGGGTCAGTTGTTTAAAACCGAGGCTCCATGTGCCTGCTTGGGTGGATGGTTAAAAAAAAAATCCCAATACAGTATTTCATAGAGTACGGAAGTTATTCTCAGTGTACTAGCCAATATATATCCCCCAACCAGCATCACAAAAATAGATGATCTGATTATCACATTGTTGTTAGTGAGAGTTTAAATTAGTTGCCTGGTTTCCCACATTCCAATAGTGATTACATTTCAAAAAGTGCTTTATGGATTGTAAAGTGCTTTGAGATGTCTGATGGTCATTGAATGCGTGTAAATACAAGTCTTTCTTTTTTTGCCTTGTTTTTTATAAACGATACATCTTTACAGCGGTATTCCACGTTTCTGAGGAAAGCAGAGCACAACAAACCACAACCAGTTTAAAATCAGGTAACAAGAACAAAGTTGCCTATCATGCAAGGCTGTGTCTAACAAAGGCACAACCTTTTTCATTCTCTGCCCAAAATATTTCAAATGCAAAATTGCTTATTCAGTCAATGCAACATTTCCATTTTCACACCATAATCTTCTGAAGTTTCCCATCAGTGTAATTCAGTCATAGAGATATTTAGATGCTCTCTCAAATAACCAATTGAGCCCGCCAAAGAACAAATCGTGCATCCAATTGAGCCATTTTCATCGCTGTCTGGGGGTTACGATATTGCACAACTCCAAATCCCGTGAATGGGTTCAATTCAATTCAATAGAAATTGGCTAGCATTGTTCTTTCTTTGCTGAAAGCCATGTCTGAAAACAAGATGATACTTCTGCTGTGACAGTTTGTATGGATTAATATGAAAACTGCTATACACGGCATTAGTCATTCAACCATGCTGTTGGTGAAGAGAAATGAAGATAGGAGAACATAATTCTGATGTGCCAGGAAATGTTTTGCAGACCATGACCTGTAGGCAATTACATTGCATTCAATCTAGGAAAAAGTGAAACTACATTGAGAGCTTTATAAACTCAAATCTCCATTATCCTGAAGCAGAAATAAAAATTCTACTTTCTGCACTAGCCGGCTTTCAAACTTATACACAATAGAAATGTGACCTAACCAATTAGGTTATATCATAACTCAAACGGTGTCACAGTGGTTAGCACATTAGCGACCCGGGTTCAATTCCAGTCTTGGGTAACTGTGTGGCGTTTGCACTTTCTCCCCGTGTCTGCGTGGGTTTCCTTCGGGTGCTCTGGTTTCCTTCCAGTCCAAAGACGTGCAGGCTAGGTGGATTGGCCATGCTAAATTGCCCCTTAGCGTACAGGTTAGGTGGGGTTACGGAAATTGAACAGGGGAATGGGTCTAGATAGGGTGGTCTTCCAGAGGGTCGATGCAGGCTCAATGGGCCGAATGGCCTCCTTCTGCACTGTAGAGATTCTGATTTTAAAACCCCAGAAGTAGAATATTATTTAAATGAAGAGAGGCTACAGAATGCTGCAATACAGAGGGATTTGTAAACCGAATGTTGCTCGTTATTGCAAGGGTAATGGAGTACAAAAGTAGGAAGGTTTGTTACAACTGTACAGGACATTGGTGAGACCACACCTGGAGTACTGTTTTAGTTACCTTACTTATGGAGGGGCACACTTGCATTAGAAGTAATTCAAAGAAGGTTCACGAGGCTGATTTCTGGGATGACACAAGGTTGGGCCTATACTCATTGGAGTGACCTACTGAAATATATACGGTTCTATGGAGACTTGACAGGGTGGATGCGGAGAGGATTTTCACCCTCGTGGGAGAATTGAGAACTAAGGGGCTCAGTTTCAGAATAAGGGGCCTCCTATTTAAGATGGAAGGGGAATTTCATTTCACAGAGGGTCATTAATGCGACTGGATAATTTAACATAGTAAAGTGAAGGGCGGCACAGTGGTTAGCACTGCTGCCTCACGGCGCCGAGGACCCAGGTTCGATCCCGGCCCCAGGTTACTGTCCATGTGGAGTTTGCACATTCTCCCCGTGTCTGCGTGAGTTTCACCCCCACAACCCAAAGATGTGCAGGATAGGTGGATTGGCCAGGCTATATTGGGAAAAAAGGAATTGGGTACTTTAAATTAAAATATATATATAATATATATATATATTGACAAGAGAGCCTAGGGTTATGGTGGGCAAACAGAAAAGTGAACTGAGCATGATCTACTGAACGGCAGAGCAGGCTTGAGGGGCCGAATGGACTCCTCCTGCTCCTATTTCATATATTCTTAAAATATTGGAAACACGTGGCAATCCAGACAGAATCTGTGGCGAGAACCGGTGTGTGAATTCTTCTGGTGTGGACCCTTCCTTAAAATATTTCTGACAAGGGCCTACACCCAAAATATTTAAATTCATCCATTTGGTCCAAAGATTCTGCCAGATTTGCTATGTGTTTCCTACTTTACAATGGTGACTGCTCTTCAAAAGTACCTTAGGATCTCCTGAGGTTTTGAAAGGTGCAATATAAATACACCTGCTGTTTTTTTCATTTTTAATCTAAATTTCAGTGCTGCAAGTCACTTTCACAAATCCAGCAGCATCAACAGAAAAAAATGAACCTGCATTTGCAGAACACAACCATTCTCACATGCTAGAGTTAATCATGAAGCTCCTCACAACCAATCGATTGCTTCTGAAGTGGAGTGACTGTGTATCGGTAAAAAGTGGTGCAGGTTTGCATACCAACTCCCAAAGACTACAATGGAGGTGAAGAATTAGTTAATCTTCCTTTGGTGACATTAGTCAAGTTGACTGTTGGCCAGGACACTTGGGAGAAGAACTTGCTCGTCTTCAAAAAGTACTCTAGGATCTTTTACATCTATCCGAGCAACCTAATAGACAGGACATTGGTTTAAGTCTTAAATGAAAAGACAGTAATCCACTTCCTCAATTCTCCAACATGTTCATCTGGATGTATTCAAGACCTGTGGAAACCCTCAAACCTTCTCACTCGGGAGGCAAGAATGTAACTAAGTGGGTCAAACTGATAAAAGCCCTCCTTTGATGGAGTTTAGACATACCTTTCTGCGGAGTAATTTTGATAAAGGGTGAATTGCACACAATTCAAGACACCAATGTTCGAAAGAAGAGAAGATTATTTTGATTGTAAATGTAAGTCAGCTCCACTGATAATTCTTTCCTTACTCAGTAATTGAAACTATTCAGACTCAAAAGGTTACAGGTCCAATAGGCTAGCTGCATAGAGTCAGTTGAACACAGTCACTATGATAGCACTGCTGCCACAACTTGCCTCAGTGCCCAGATTTCATGCTCCTTATCCATCAAACGACATGAGCAGAGTTTGGTAACCTCCACAACAAGCTTAGTGACACACTGTCACAGTTCACACATGAATAATGGCCACACAGAACAAATGTCAAACTAGCTAAATATAGAAACAAACTTCAGCAAATACCTGGAGGAAAAGGCAGTCGAGAAAAAGAGAAAGAAATGTAAAAGTACAACTTGTGGAATGGCAGATATGTTGTTCGAATTAGAAACTTAATATTGTATTAAACGGTCTGTGTGTTTGGATTGGAGGTAAGAAAATTTAAATATAATGCAGTATCAACTACAAAATTTAAACAGGTCATAAAGTGGAAAGCTGCCAAAAATTTTCAAACGAATTTAAAGATTAAACATTTGAGAATAGCCAGGGACCCCGGTTCAATTCGGTTGACTGTGTGGACTTTCTCCCTGTGGTCTGCGTGGTTTCCTCCGGGTGGTCTGCGTGGTTTCCTCTGGGTGGTCTGCGTGGTTTCCTCCGGGTGCCCCGATTTCCTCCCACAAGTCCAAAGACGTGCAGGTTAGGTGGATTGGACATGGATCAATTGCCCCTTAAGGTGAAGTTACAGGGCAGGAGGTAGGGTGGTCTTTCAAGGGGTTGGTGCAGACTCGATGTGCCCAATGGCCTCTTTTTGTACTGCAGAGATTCTACGACTCTATGAATGAGTGTAATCGATTCAACCAGAAAAGACAATTTACCTGTAACAGGTCACACACATAAACTTACATATGCAAACACTCAGCCAGCCTGCTTCCTGACATGTTTCAACCAATAGCAACAGTTGTTAAGAGGACATTCCAGGCCTGCTCCTTCCCTTCTCGGAGAATCTGTCTTATAATTTCTCAACTGTCTCCTTTTTTCCTGATGGAATCAGGTATTTGCTATGTGTCAGTGGTGTATACATTGACTCACCAATAAGGTTTAGAATGAGGCTTCATATTAGAGCCCTGCCTATATTTAAATTCCAGGTTAAAGTCCAAAAGGTTTGTTTGGAGTCACTAGCTTTCGGAGGGCAGCTCGCCTGGTGTTGTAAGACTTCTTACTGTGCCCACACTAGTCCAGCATCTCCACATTATATTTAAATTGTCTTGTTTCCTCCAGCTTTTAACATGGATGTTGGATAAACAGTGTGCCCAAAAGACTGGGCCAGTTTTACCTCACAGGGGCTCAGCTCAGTAACGAGGGATCGCCAGCGTTGGTAGTTTTGCAAGGGATGACAAGAAATAGCATCAAAACATGGGCGGTCAACACCGAAACACAGCTCAGGGCAGAAGAAAAGTTTAGAAATGAAATCATGCAGGCATCATCCTTCCCACTCCTGCCACTAAGGGGGATCCAGGATAGGATCGTGTCTGGGGGATGGGTGGGGGCGGAGGAGACGCAGACGGAGGAGCTGAAGCGTAAGTGGGAGGAGGAGCTTTGGGGTGAGATGGCTTATGGGCGGACGCGTTGAGCAGTGTCAAAGCGACTGCAACATGTGACAGGCTCAGCTTGATCCAATTCAAGGTGGTCCACCGGATGAGCAGATTTGTTGGGGTGGAGGACAGGTGTGTAAAATGTGCGAACCATGTCCACATGTTCTGGGCGTGTTCAAAACTTAGGGGATATTGGCAGGGGTTTGCAGACGTCATGTCCAGAGTATTGAAAACAAGTGTGGCAATGAGTCCAGAGGTGGCGATTTTCGGGGTGTCGGAAGATCCGGGAATCCAGGAGGAGAAAGAGGCAGATGTTCTGGCCTTTGCTTCCCTGGTAGCCCGGAGACGGATACAGTTAGCTTGGAGGGACTCGAAGCCCCCGAAGTCGGAGACCTGGTTAACTGACATGGCTAGCTTTCTCAGCCTAGAGAAGATTAAGTTCGCCTTGAGAGGGTCGCTGTTAGGGTTCACCCGGAGGTGGCAACCATTCATCGACTTCTTCGTGGAGAATTGTCAGCAGGGCGGGGGGTTAGGCTAGCGAAGAATAGGGGGTCAAATAGGTGGGTGTCGGAGGGATGGGAGTCGGTGATTGCACTATGTTTGTTGCTCTTTGTACATTGTTTTTTTTTATACTGTTGCTGTTTGTAATGCCAAAAATACCTCATTAAAATTGTTTATTAAAAAAAGAAACGAAATCATATAGTCAGAAGTGGAAGGGTGCACCCTACCCATGCACACAGCCTGTGTTCAATCACATGAACAATGTGGAAAAAGTGAGAGTTTTTAAAATGAAAGCAACAGACTAAAACAGAACAAGTGGATTTTCCAGCTCTAAGGATCACAGCAATGTGAGAAAGAACTAGAACATAGAATTTACAGAAAGGCCGCTTCATAGAATCATAGAATTTACAGTGCAGAAGGAGGCCATTCAGCCTATCGGGTCTGCACCGGCCCTTGGAAAGAGCACCCTACTCAAGCCCCACACCTCCACCCTATCCCCGTAACCCAATAACCCCACCTAACCTTTTTGAACACGAAGGACAATTTATCATGGCCAATCCATCTAACCTGCACATCTTTGGCCTGTGGGAGGAAACCGGAGCACCCGGAGGAAACCCACGCACACACGGGGAGAACGTGCAGACTCCGCACATAGTGGCCCAAGCCCGGAATCGAACCTGGGATCCTGGAGCTGTGAAGCAACTGTGCTAACCATTGTGCTACCCCTATGGCACATTCCAGCTAATCGGCAGGTTAGGCCAGACCTTGCTTTTGCTGGATATCGGAGGCAAGAAAGAGACGTTTTAAAAATGCAGCCAAAACCCCAATTGAAGTTTGGTAACTAGAACGTTAGGCTTCAATAGGCTAAACGGTTTTTATTTTCCCCCTGACTTTTCTCACATTACTGATTCACTGTGCTGTAGAGCAGCACTTGAATTATACTACAAATGAGGATTCAGTATGTTATGCTTATCCAAAATCTAATCTGTAACAATTAATCTGTTGACTGATGTAAAAGCACAGTTCGACTAGTTTACTACAATTTAAACTAAGTTTCAACAATGCTGTGAAATAATTTGCCATCTATTTACCACAACAAAGCTGGTGTTAAATCAGTATTGGGAATCAGCCAGCTAGGGGTGGTAAATATTGAATATTGCACAGCAGAGCACAGCAATGCCAGACTGACCTTCAAGTGACACCCTCTCCAGACTCCACTTCTTTTCTTAAACCACGGATTTCAACAAATTCATCAACAGCTCACAAAACCCATGACAAAAGTGGCTGTACACGGTCACCAGGAGAAAGGAAGCTGAACCTTCAAGAGGTAGAAGCACTCACTGACCTTTGCTTCTGGCACAGTGGATCCTATTCTTCCGCATCTGCCCCAGTTACATGGCTGATCACCACCACCACCAAAACAGTTTGATTCAGTGACTTTAGTACTTCCTAATAGGGATGTTTATTAATAACAGTCAATTATCAATAACTTGGCGTACTGATGCAGCTCAACTCCCTAGACTGACTCCAGCATTCCAGGACTTCACAGCACAATGCATTGAAAGAAAAACTACATGTTACTGAAATTATGCCCTTAGAAAATAGCAATGCTTAGAGAAGTCAACTTTGGAAAAGTAATTGTACAGGAGAGGAGAATTAAGTTATACTGCACTGACTACAACGGAAGGCTCCAGTTACATTTCCTTTGCCCCCACCAAATTGATCTTGCAACTGAACTGCAACATTGACAGATCATAAGCAAATCTGTCCATGCTATTTGAAATCTGAATCCCACCAGATCCTTTACACAGCACTCAAAAAGGTAACTGGACTCGACAGGGTTCAGTTCTGAAGAGCAGCATTTTAATGGTACGAAGCAGCGCACCAATGGTCACGCCAGCAGCAGCGGCGAGCGGTCACGCCAGCAGCAGCGCGCGAGCGGTCACGCCAGCAGCAGCGCGCGAGCGGTCACGCCAGCAGCAGCGCGCGAGCGGTCACACCAGCAGCAGCGCGCGAGCGGTCACGCCAGCAGCAGCGCGCGAGCGGTCACGCCAGCAGCAGCGCGCGAGCGGTCACGCCAGCAGCAGCGCGCGAGCGGTCACGCCAGCAGCAGCGCGCGAGCGGTCACGCCAGCAGCAGCGCGCGAGCGGTCACGCCAGCAGCAGCGCGCGAGCGGTCACGCCAGCAGCAGCGCGCGAGCGGTCACGCCAGCAGCAGCGCGCGAGCGGTCACGCCAGCAGCAGCGCGCGAGCGGTCACGCCAGCAGCAGCGCGCGAGCGGTCACGCCAGCAGCAGCGCGCGAGCGGTCACGCCAGCAGCAGCGCGCGAGCGGTCACGCCAGCAGCAGCGCGCGAGCGGTCACGCCAGCAGCAGCGCGCGAGCGGTCACGCCAGCAGCAGCGCGCGAGCGGTCACGCCAGCAGCAGCGCGCGAGCGGTCACGCCAGCAGCAGCGCGCGAGCGGTCACGCCAGCAGCAGCGCGCGAGCGGTCACGCCAGCAGCAGCGCGCGAGCGGTCACGCCAGCAGCAGCGCGCGAGCGGTCACGCCAGCAGCAGCGCGCGAGCGGTCACGCCAGCAGCAGCGCGCGAGCGGTCACGCCAGCAGCAGCGCGCGAGCGGTCACGCCAGCAGCAGCGCGCGAGCGGTCACGCCAGCAGCAGCGCGCGAGCGGTCACGCCAGCAGCAGCGCGCGAGCGGTCACGCCAGCAGCAGCGCGCGAGCGGTCACGCCAGCAGCAGCGCGCGAGCGGTCACGCCAGCAGCAGCGCGCGAGCGGTCACGCCAGCAGCAGCGCGCGAGCGGTCACGCCAGCAGCAGCGCGCGAGCGGTCACGCCAGCAGCAGCGCGCGAGCGGTCACACCAGCAGCAGCGCGCAAGCGGTCACGCCAGCAGCAGCGCGCGAGCGGTCACGCCAGCAGCAGCGCGCGAGCGGTCACACCAGCAGCAGCGCGTGAGCGGTCACACCAGCAGCAGCGCGCAAGCGGTCACACCAGCAGCAGCGCGTGAGCGGTCACACCACCAGCAGCGCGCAAGTGGTCACGCCAGCATCAAGGACATCATGGCAAGAATCAGCATTGTTGATCCAAAATGACCAATACTCTCCAATAAACCCACAATGGCTAAACCAAGACCAATTACTTTGATGTCAGATTTTCTCCTTCTGGACAAATCCCATGAAGAAAAAGATTGTGCCAGTTTGTGCAGTATTTTATTAAATAGCTTTTCTGTGCAGTTACTGAAGCAAAGGAGCAAAAATCAAGGTCTGCAGCAGCAGGAATGAAGCCCCAAGTCAAATCTCTAGTTATCTCTACCCCGATTAACAGGGGTGGATGACAATACGGGAAAGAAAGCCATTTTACGAATGGGAAGCCGCACTTTGTTTTGCAAGGAAGTGAATCCCTTCATTGCCCTTCGAATGGGTTGACGATCGTTAAAACATATACTGGGAATCATATGGCGAGACTCTCAAAAATCAGCTCGGCGGCTCAACTGGTACCACATTTTCCTCGAGTGAGGAGGTTATGGGCTCAAGCTCCACACCAGGAATCAGATACATACTTAAGCCAAGCTGACATTGGAGTATCATACTGAGGGAGTGCTGCATTGCCAGGGGTAGTGTGTCTTGGAAAGGATCCTAAATCAAGGCTCCAGCCGTCTGATCTTCAGGTGGACACAAAAGAACCCTGAAACAATCAATCAGAACAGAGTTCTACCAAAATCCAGGCAAAACAGTGTTAAATGTTCAACCATCTAACTTGCTGTTTATGACATTTTACATGCATACACGCCATAAATGTGACGGATTTTCAATATCCTGGAGATACCATAGGAGGCAACTAACTGTCTTCTGTCTGGCATCTTTCCACCACTATGGGACAGATCTCATGTGCATATTCCACTATTCACTAGTCAGGTTCATTATGCACCAACTCACGGGACACCTTACCATAAAATCCTTGCAGACCTTGTCAGAATAATGTTAATTTTACATAAACTCTATAATCATTACTCTATTGTAAACGTTTACTTAAGTATCCCTTTAAAATAAAAATGAATCTGAACACAGCTAAGGAACACATTGCAATCGTAGTACACCATTTACACTAGAAGCCAAAGTACAGTTCTAGTTCTGCCCAAACAAAGAGAAATTTAATGATTTGACATCCTGCACTATTCTTACATGCTTAACACATGCTGACAGTAACATTAGCAGACTGATGCCTTTCGGCCTTTTGTTGAGAAACGGACATTGTTGTTGAAACAAATCCAAAATTGGGATCTCCAATAACTTGAATGGATAAACCCATGATTTGTGTAGCTAGAGGCAGCACGGTAGCACTGTTGCTTCACAGCTCCAGGGTCCCAGGTTCGATTCCCACTTGGGTCACTGTCTGTACGGAATCTGCACATTGTGTGTGTGTCTGCGTGGGTTTCCTCCGGGTGCTCCATTTGCCTCCCATACGTCCCGAAAGATGTGCTGTTAGATAATTTGAACATTCCCTGTGGCGTGCTGGTTTAGCACAGTTGGCTAAATTGCTGGCTTATAATACAGAACAATGCCAGCAGCACGGTTCAATTCCCGTACCGGCCTCCCCAAACAGGCGCCGGAATGTGGCGACTAGGGGCTTTTCACAGTAACTTCATTGAAGCCTACTTGTGACAATAAGCGATTATTATTATTCTGAATTCTCCCTCTGTGTACCCGAACAGGCGCCGGAATGTGGTGACTAGGGGATTTTCACAGTAACTTCATTGCAGTGTTAATGTAAGCCGACTTGTGACAATAAAGATTATTATTATGGGCCATGAAGCTGCTGGCCTGCCTTGGTCGGCTTTAAAAGCCAGCGATTTAGCCCTGTGCTAAACCAGCCCCTGATCAGGCATCTGGTTACTACCCACTGTCAAGGGCCATGTAAGAACGATTATTTGTTGAGCTATCAGCGGTTACTCGTGCAATGCACATCCCAAAGTGGCAAAACTCAAGGAGAAACTAGGTCACTAATATAAAACGGCAAAAATAATTTTAAAAATCATACTCACTAGTCACTTGTATTTGGTATCACCCCCAAAATGATCAAATGGCAGGAAGTCGACACATTTGCTCAGCTCAGCACAAGTGTGACTAGATTTATTTCTGCTTTGTAGCAAAGCAGAATCTTTGCTCCCATCATCCTTAATGTAGGCTTCCACAAGTGGCAGGTACCCTCTTCTACCTCCCTCATGCCCGTGTGTCATCCATTACAGTGAATATCAGCAGGGACAATGTAACTTTACTCAATGCTTCCTCAACCAACATCTATGTACATATGTTACAGCCAGGGTGCAGTCACTTAAGTTTGCACCTCCCTGATAGTATTCAAGGGGGACAACAAAGTGACTTTGCATGGTGGGACATTCAGAGTTCCTGTCACATGCCCAAATACACATAAGATGCTAATGCTGAGTCCTGTGTGTATGGTTCTGGAAAGGCAGCCAGAAAGTAGTGATCGTGTGCGATTTACTGGAAGAACACTGAAATCCTCTCTCACAGCGACAAAAAACAGGCTATGCGATTTCTATATTCTGCAACGGTACAACATGCCCAACTACAATCCAACTGATCTACAACCACCAATGTCAAGAGGCTTGTACTTAACCATGAATTATCTCTTCAATTTTAACAATTTTTCATCTGTATCGTCTCAAGTTATGTATTGCTACACATAGAGTGGAAACTTTCACCCAGCCCACGTTAGCAAATTGTCATCTACTGGGCCTTTTTTTAATTTAATTTTTTCCATTTCAGGGCAATTTAGCATGGCCAATCCACCTACCCGGCACATCTTTGGATTGTAGGGGCAAAACCCATGCAAACACGGGGAGAATGCGCAAACTCCACACGGACAGAGCCAGGATCGAACCTGGGACCCCGGCGCGGTGAGGCAGCAGTGCTAACCACTGTGCCTCCATGCTGCCAAGCAAAGCTGCTTTTATTATAATTTAGCACTGTATATTAAAGCTGTATCATAACGTAGTGCTGTACGTTAAAGCTGTATCATAACTTAGCACTGTGCATGAAAGCTGTACCACAACTTAGTGTTGTAGATTAAAGCTGTACCATAACTTAGCACTTTACATTAAATCTGTACCATAATGTAGCGCTGTGCACTAAAGATGCACCACAATTTAGTGCTGTATATTAAAGTGTATCATAACTTAGTGCTGTACATTAAGGCTGTACCATAACTTAGCGCTGTACATTAAAGCTGTACCATAACTTAGCGCTGTACATTAAAGCTGTACCATAACTTAGCGCTGTACATTAAAACTGTACCATAACTTAGTGCTGTACCCCAACTAAGCACTGTACATTAAAGCTGTACCATAACTTAGCGCTGTACATTAAAGCTGTTTCATAACTTAGCACTGTACATTAAAACTACAACTTAGTGCTGTACATTAAAGCTGTACCATACCTTAGCGCTGTACATTAATGCCGTACTGCAACAGCAGTACATTAAAGCTGTATCATAACTTAGAACTGTACATTAAAGCTGTACCATAGCGTAGCACTGTGCATGAAAGCTGTACCACAACTTAGTGTTGTAGATTAAAGCTGTACCATAACTTAGCACTTTACATTAAATCTGTACCATAATGTAGCGCTGTGCACTAAAGATGCACCACAATTTAGTGCTGTATATTAAAGTGTATCATAACTTAGTGCTGTACATTAAGGCTGTACCATAACTTAGCGCTGTACATTAAAGCTGTACCATAACTTAGCGCTGTACATTAAAGCTGTACCATAACTTAGCGCTGTACATTAAAACTGTACCATAACTTAGTGCTGTACCCCAACTAAGCACTGTACATTAAAGCTGTACCATAACTTAGCGCTGTACATTAAAGCTGTTTCATAACTTAGCACTGTACATTAAAACTACAACTTAGTGCTGTACATTAAAGCTGTACCATACCTTAGCGCTGTACATTAATGCCGTACTGCAACAGCAGTACATTAAAGCTGTATCATAACTTAGAACTGTACATTAAAGCTGTACCATAGCGTAGCGCTGTACATTAAAGCTGTACCATAACTTAGCGCTGTACATTAAAGCTGTACCATAACTTAGCGCTGTACATTAAAGCTGTACCATAACTTAGCGCTGTACATTAAAGCTGTACCATAACTTAGCACTGTACATTAAAGCTGTACCATAACTTAGCGCTGTACATTAAAGCTGTACCATAACTTAGCGCTGTACATTAAAGCTGTACCATAACTTAGCACTGTACATTAAAGCTGTACTGTAACAGCAGTGTACATTAAAGCTGTACCATAACTTAGCACTATACATTAAAACTGTATAACTAAACACTGTACAATAAAGCTACCATGACCAAGCTGTATCATAACTTAGCACTGAACGTTGGAAGTTGTATTACCATTCAGCACTGCACATTAAAGCTGTATAACTCAGCACTGTACATTAAAGTTGCATTTATTACAATTTTGTACCAGTTAAGTCTGGGGGAAAATACCAGAAGAGCCCACAGATTTGCACACAAGAGTACAGACGACAATTCACAAATGTCTACAGAGCTTGCCAGCAACTCGAGTCGTTGGGGAGGATTTGGGGGGGATAGGGGTTCAGGAAGGGTTTGAGGGGGTTGGGGGTTTAGGAAGGGTTTGGGGAGGTAAGGGTTTAGGAAGGGTTTGGGGGGGATGGGGTTTAGGAAGGTTTTGGGGGTAGGGGTTTAGGAAGGGTTTGGGGGGGGGCAGGGGTTTAGGAAGGGTTTGGGGGGTGGGGGTTTAGGAAGGGTTTGGGGGTTAGGAAGGGTTTGGGGGTAGGGGTTTAGGAAGGGTTTGGGGGTGGGGGTTTAGGAAGGGTTTGGGGGGGGATAGGGGTTTAGGAAGAGTTTGCGAGGTAGGGGTTTAGGAAGGGTTTTTGGGGGGACAGAAGGCAACAATAACAAACGTTCAAATACCCGAGACAGCCCAGCCCACCCCCCGGCTCATTACCTTCCTGTGGCGGCCTTTAAAGACCACAGCAAAGGCTCCGTGTCCTATGAGGTCTTTCCTGTTGTACTCGAAATCCCCCACCACGTCCATGGCCAGCCAGGGCAGAGAGGGACAGGACAAGAGAGAGAGGACAGAGAGGGACAAGGAGAGGGGAGGGACAGAGAGGGTTGACAGAGAGAGAGGGGGGGACAGAGAAAGGGAGGGGGTCAGAGAGAGAGAGAGGGGGGATAGAGAGAGGACAGAGAGGCGTACAGCGACAGAGGGGCAGAAAGAGAGGGGGAATGGGACAGAGAGGGGGAGTCAGAGAGGGGGGGGGGGGGAGAGATCAGGGACAGAGAGGGGGGGTCAGGGACAGAGAGGGTGGGGGGGGGGGTCAGGGACAGAGAGGGTGGGGGGGGGGGTCAGGGACAGAGAGAGGGGGGGTCAGGGACAGAGAGAGGGGGGGTCAGGGACAGAGAGAGGGGGGGTCAGGGACAGAGAGAGGGGGGGTCAGGGACAGAGAGAGGGGGGGTCAGGGACAGAGAGAGGGGAGGGTCAGGGACAGAGAGAGGGGAGGGTCAGGGACAGAGAGAGGGGAGGGTCAGGGACAGAGAGAGGGGAGGGTCAGGGACAGAGAGAGGGGAGGGTCAGGGACAGAGAGAGGGGGGGTCAGGGACAGAGAGAGGGGGGGTCAGGGACAGAGAGAGGGGGGTCAGGGACAGAGAGAAGGGGGGTCAGGAACAGAGTGAAGGGGGGTCAGTGACAGAGAGAAGGGGTCAGTGAGAGGGAGGTCAGGGACAGAGAGAGAGGGAGCCAGGGACAGAGAGAGAGGGGGACAGGGACAGAGAGAGTTGGGGGGGGGACAGGGACAGAGAGAGATGGGGGGACAGGGACAGAGAGAGATGGGGGGCACAGGGACAGAGAGATGGGGGGGGCAGGGACAGAGAGAGATGGGGGGTCAGGGACAGAGAGAGGGGACAGGGACAGAGTGAGGGGGTCTGAGGGAGAGGGGGGGTCAGGGACAGAGAGAGATGGTGGGGGAGACAGGGACAGAGAGAGGGGGACAGGGGCTAAGAGGAGACAGGAGAGAGCGGGGCAGTGCTGACCGGAGAGACTGAGGACGCAGCTGTCGCTGGCAAGGTTTCTTCCTCCCTCAGAGAATAACTCGCACGGCAAAACCCAGTGACCGCCAGCGGCTCTGAACAATCGGCAGCGCTCCCACCATAATCCACTGGAGCCTGGTTTCTACGCATCCTTAGTATTAAATAGATTTGATATATATATGTGTGTGTATAAAGTCGGGTCGAATTCAAGCCTTCCTCTAGAGTGGAGTGTTATTCCCTCCTCCTCCCGGCTACGGAGATTTATGTGGCGTCTTTATTGCTTCTTTTGTCATGTTAACGGTGGTTATTGTTTGACCCGCCCAGCCCCACCGACCGCTCGCCGTCGACCCAACTGAGGAGCCGCCGCCGCCGCAGCTCCGTTTATATAGCACCGCGTCACCCCCGCGGCGTCAGCCTCCGCCCCCGCCAAAGAGTGCGTCCCTTCTCCTCCCCACCCCGAGCGATTGGCCGCCGCATGCCTCTCCCCCTCCCAGTCAGCGATGGGGGAAATTCGGGCTGGGGCCGGGGGGGTGAATCCTTCCCCCTCCCACCGAGGTTGGGATTGGAGCGGTAGCCCCGCCCCCAGCCCGGCACTCACTAACGGTTTTTTTTTCTCCTCGCCTCTCCGCTGGGTCTGTTTACCCTGCGCGCTCCGGCCGTGCCTCTCCGCCGCCCGCAAAATAGTCCCCACCCCCTTTCTTTGGGGTGGGGGGGAAAGGAAGGCTGGGAGGGGGCTTAAAATCTCTTTCACTTTATGCATTGACCAATTTGCAAGCCGTTGCATTCCCCGGGGATGGGAGAGTGAGGGTCTGACTGACTGACTGCAGCTTTGCAATGGTTTGTTTTTGCAGAAAGCGCTGGCCCGCGCGTCATTTCCTGTCCTTATGTAAGCGCCAGGTTTGATTGGCAGGTCTTAAAGGGCCAGCACCCTCTACACTAGAGGGCCTGGCTCCCTCTGGACTGGCCAAAGAGGACACCAGGCCTTGTCCCTCTCACTCAATGCACCCTATTCCCCAGCAACATGGGAATATAGGAATTTTGGGGAGCGGGGGCAGCCATTGGGTCTCCCCTGCCAGCCCACCTGATGGAGCTACGCTCCGAAAGCTAGTGATTTCAAATAAACCTGTTGGACTTTAACCCGTGTTGTAAGATTTCATACTGAGCTCAAAAATGGAACACCTGTCCCCCTTTCCAACTCTTGGTCCGTCACGCTACTGACCGGTCGTGGCACCTTAACAACATCTTGTATCTGCATAGCACCTTCAACAAAATGAGTTGGCCCGGGGGGGGGGGGGGGGGATGAAATGAAAATGAAAATCACTTATTGTCACAAGTAGGCTTCAAATGAAGTTACTGTGAAAAGCCCCTCGTCGCCACATTCCGGCGCCTGTTCGGGGAGGCTGGTACAGGAATTGAACCGTGCTGCTGGCTTGCCTTGTTCTGCTTTCAAAGCCAGCAATTTAGCCCAGTGCTAAACCAGCCCCTAGGATGAAAGGTTCCACAATTCATGGGCTTTGTTTATTACACACTTTCAAGAATTGGAGGCGGAGCGGGGGGGGGGGGGGGGGTTGGACTGTGTGTTATTGGTGACTATGTAAGGGGTGGATGGTGGATTCCTGAATCTTTTTCTTTGATGTTTGTATTTAAAATGTTGAGAGTTGTTTGGGGGTTGGTGGGTAAGGAATTGTTGGCCAGGGGATTGATATTGTATTTGTTATCGGTGATTGTTGGTGGGTGTAAATTTGGATGAAAATGGGAAAAAGGAGGATAAAAATATATATTATTTTTTAAATTAGCTCAGATAGCCTACAGGAAGGCTTTTAAGAAATGTCTTAAATGATCAAAGCGAGGTAAAATGGAGGAGAGGTGAAGGGAAGGGATTCTAGAGCCTGAGTCCCAGGCAACTGGAGGCTCAGCCAACAATGGTGGACTTATTATAATTTGGAATGCACATTAGGCCAGAATTGGAAGGGCTCGGATATTTTGAAGGTTTTTTAAAAAATTCATTCTTGAGATGTGGTGCCGCTGGCTCAGACAGCATTTATTGCAATTGCCCTCAAGGAGTTGGTGCCTAGCTGCCTTCTTGACTCTCTGCAATCCATGTGGTGTAGGTACACCCACAGTGCTGTCAGGGAAGGAGTTCCAGGATTTGGACCCAGTGACAGTGAATGAACAGCGATATATTTCCAAGTCAGGGTGGGTGGGCAGCTTGGGCCACCAGGATTTGATAGTGGGGGATTCAGCAATGGTAATGCCATAGGTCAAGGGTCGATGGTTAGATTCTCTCCTGTTGGCAATGTCAAGCCAGTGGGCGTAACAAACTATTTCACCTTCCAACCCCACCAGGGGCAGCATGGTAGTATAGTGGATAGCACTGTGGATTCAAAGCGCCAGGGTCCCAGGTTCGATTCCCTGCTGGGTCACTGTCTGTGCAGAGTCTGCACGTTCTCGCCGTGTCTGTGTGGGTTTCCTCCGGGTGCTCCAGTTTCCTCCCACAGTCCAAAGACGTGCAGATTAGGTGGATTGGCCGCACTAAATTGCCCTTAGTGTCCAAAAAGGATGGGAGGGGTTGTTGGGTTATGGGATAGGGTGGAAGTGAGGGCTTAAGTGGGTCGGTGCAGACGTGATGGGCCAAATGGCCTCCTTCTGCACTGTATGTTCGATCTATGTTCTACATACCTTCTCCTTTGGTCTTCTTGCCCCTCTTGTCTTCCTGGCTTAAAAAGTCTTACATTTCTTTCCTCTCTCATTGACCTGAGACATTAACTCTGTTTCCCTCTGCAAATGGCAACTGACCAGCTGGGTTTTTCCAGCATCCTTGGTTGTATAAAATTCAAGAGTGTTGCCAACAGCACTAAATCCTATATTACAGCCGAAAATTCAATCCAGCTCAATGTTGTTTTCCATAATGTGAGTTATTTGGTTTTTTTTGTAAATAAAATTGTTGACAGCTTGGCTTTGTCCTGTCCACATAGTGTTGCCGCAATAGTCTTCTGAAAACAACAACATTTTTTTTCAACATCACAAGGTAATATGATAGGAGGAACATTTTTTAGCCTAACTCAGTCCCGCAGAATACCAACCCTGTCATTCTACTTTTGCAATATGATTAATGTGTTTACAATGAAGGACAAACATTTCCGACAGTGAGGGTGAGACAGTAGATTCAGGCCACTTACATCAGCTACCTTCTGTTGGTTGTCAACCACTTTGGGAGACCCTAAGGGGGTCAACAGGCCTCAGCCACAATGTTCCCTAAAGTAAAATTAGTGTCATCTGTTTTGCCACAGCCCCTTGCCATCAACTCAATAGTAGCAATGGCGGAGGTCATAATTCTGCTCTGATACTTTAAAAAGTATTTTTACTAAAGATTTTTCATTATAAACACAATAAAATGAAACAGCTAATACAAATTACAATGCAGAGAATACAATCAAGAGCCCACACTAACTTAAACCCCTCAACATTAAACCAAACCCTTTAACAACTGACGGTGACGAACTCTTTAAAAAAAGGAAATGAATGGTGTCCATCTTGGGTAGAACCCTTCCACCGACCCTCTGATGGTGTACTTGAGCTGCTCCAAATGCAAGAATGACATGAGGTCACCCAACCAATCCGAGGCACTGGGCAGAGTAGGAGACCTCCACCCAAGCAGAACATGTCTCCGAGCTACTAACGAGACAAAGGTGAGGACATCGGCCTTCACCCCAGTCTGGTACCCCGAAAGTGGCCACCAATTCATTTTTTTTTCCAATTAAGGGGCAATTTAGCGTGGCCAATCCACCTCGCCTGCACATCTTTGGGTTGTGGGGGCGAAACCCACACAGACACGGGGAGAATGTGCAAACTCCGCACGGACAGTGGCCCAGAGCCGGGATTGAACCCGGGACCTCGGCGCAGTGAGGCAACAGGGCTAACCCACTGCGCCACCGCGCTGCCCTCTCAAATTTTTAAGGTGTGCAAATACCTCGACCTGTGCACTGAGCCATTCAAACTCCGACATACCAGGCGATCAAACAAATTGGGGGTCTCCCACCATTCCTCGATCCGGAGTCAGCCATTGCCCCCAAGAGGGATTATCCAACAACGACATAGAAAGTTCAGCAACCAGGCCCACCCAAGATGTCCACCAAACCCACTAATCAAAGATTTGCAATCACCAACAACAAACTACCCCTTGCCCACACACCCCTTTCCCCAGTCTCATAGAATTTACAGTGCAGAAGGATGCCATTCGGCCCATCGGGTCTGCACCAGCCCTTGGAAAGAGCACCCTACCCAAGACCACACCTCCACCCTATCCCCATAACCCAGTAACCCACCCAACCATTTTGGACACTAAGGGCAATTTAGCATGGCCAATCCACCTAACCTGCATATCTTTTGACTGTGGGAGAAATCCGGAGCACCCGGAGGAAACCCACCCAGACACAGGGGGAACGTGCAAATTCCACACAGACAGTGACCCAAGCCGGGAATCGAACCTGGGACCCTAGAGCTGTGAAGCAACTGTGTTAACCACTGTGCTACCGTGCTGCACTTCGAACAGTACCACATCCAAACGTACATACAAAAAACAGTAAAGCAAACAAAAACCACGAAAAGCTACTTCTAATTAGCTCATTATCTACAGCAAAACTAACATAATGAGCTGCAGTCACCCCCACCACACCACTTGTTAGCTAACTCTTCGGCTAGCAGGGTGAACCCCGCCCAGAGTGAAGAGAAATGCTAACAGAAAAAGGACACGATCCAGCTCAGGAAGGGTCACAGGTCCACCCTCCAACACCATCTCGACAAAGTACTCTTTGGGTGTTGGGCCTTCCATTCCTCTGAAATCCCCACAACATGGATATTTTGCCTCCTGGAACTATTCTCCAGATCATTCAATTTAGCCTTCAGCGCTTTATTCGCCTCAGCCATCAGCGACATCTCCACGTCCAGGGAGACAATCTGGCCACTGTGCCTCGAAAGGGCAGCCTCCATGCCTTGCATCGCAGCGCCATCTGTTTTTACCGTCTCCTCCAACGGCAACCTAATGGGAGCCAAGCCCTCTTCTATCGACCTCCGGAGGTCCCCCAAAACTACCCGCCTTCGCTTCTCAAATTCCACTGGCAAGATGCTGGTAAGCATCTCGGCCGTTAGTAGAGTGGCCAGAGTCACAGAGCTGTCTTCTCCATTTCCTCCTATGAGGAGTCCCTCGAAGCCTCCGATTCAGATGACGAATTACCTCTATCAGGCTTTATCCCCCTGATCATCCTGGGCATATCCCCGATGTCGCCACCTTATTGCCTTAAATAAGTGGGTTTTTGAATAGAAATGCACCCAGAGACTGGGGGAGATGATCTAAAAAAAGACCCTACCCTAGCGAGAGCCACCTCGTGTGTGTCTTCCTCCTACATACCGCCACTGGAAGTCTCCCACAACTCTGTTAACAAGGGAATGAGGTTGGAAAGAGAGAAATATGGCAGAAAAAGCAGAGCCATTATAGATGCCAGGGATTTCCTTACTAACATCAGAATATGAACCAAATCTTCTAGTCAGTCTTAAGCTTACATGTAAGTTTTCTTTTATTTGTTCCAAGGCCATCATTTATTCCCCATCCCTTAACTGGTCTTGAAAAGGTGGTGCATCTTGACTCACCAAAGTCCATGTGGCGTGGGTACACCCACAGTAATGTTTTAAGCCAGCAACAGGGAAGGAAATGAAATGAAAATCGCTTGTCACAAGTAGGCTTCAAATGAAGTTACTGTGAAAAGCCCCTAGTCGCCACATTCCAGCACCTGTTCGGGGAGGCTGGTACGGGAATTGAACCGTGCTGCTGGCCTGCCTTGGTCTGCTTTAAAAGCCAGCTATTTAGCCCAGTGTGCTAAACCAGCCCCGAACAACGATATAGTTTCAAGTCAGGATGGCGCGTGACTTCTTCGTAGATGGCTTTCTGGTGATGGTGTTCCCATGTATCTGCCGCCTCTGTTCTCGGTCGCAGAGGTAACAGATTTAGAGAGTGCTGAGGAAGGAACTGTCATAATATACACCATATATCATGGTGCAGACACACACACTGATGGACACACAGCAAGACCAATCAACACACACACCGCAGCCAATCACCAGTTAGAGCACACTCACTATAAAGACAGAGGGCATCAGTTTTCCCGCTCATTCGGGGTGCAGTCTCTCAGGACAGAGCTTACAGCTTACAGCACAGATCTTCACCATGTGCTGAGTGCATAGACTGGTTAGGATAGGCATAGGTCTTTAGTTTAATCTGACATCGTGTTAACCCACAGTGAAAGCATGTTCAACAGTTTCTAGCTTAATAAAATAGTGTTGCACTATTTTAAGTGTTGGTGGCCTGTATGTGTTCCATGGATCCAAAGCACCCAACACATCAGGAACTTTGGCGGGTTTTGCAGTAGATGGGCAAACTGCTACCACTCGTATCAGTAGCAGAGAGTGAGTATTTAAGGTGGCGGATGGGGCATTCGTCAAGTGTGCTGCTCTGTCGGACTTCCGGGTGCGGCGATGACCAGCTGAGTCGCACGTTTCGGCAGCTCCCGGTGAAACGGACTTTTGGGCTCTTGATAGGAGCCCCAACGGCAATTTTGACGGCTAAAAACACTGTGCGGTAAACCAGAAGGGAATCCCCCCTGGATACGGATGAAAAAAGGAGGAGAAAGTGGCCGGATTGCAGTGGATCCTTTAGAACAGCAGCAAGGAAGGCAAGCAAAAACCAAGATGGCGTCGGAAGGTGGCAGTTTAACATGGGGCCCTGAACAACAAGAGTTCTTGAAATGCTGTGTGGAAGAGCTCAAAAAGGAAATGAAGAAAGAGCTGTTGGCCCCGATACTACAGGCGATCGAAGGGCTAAAGGAGGAACAAAAGACCCAGGAGCGGGAGCTTCGGGTCGTGAACTCAAAGGCAGCCGAGAATGAGGACGACATACAGGGCCTGGTGGTGAAGACGGAGATGCATGAGGCACATCAGAAACGATGTGTGGAAAGGTTGGAGGCACTGGAGAACAACGCAAGGAGGAACAACTTGAGGATTCTTGGTCTTCCTGAAGGTGCGGAGGGAGCGGACGTCGGGGCATATGTGAGCACGATGCTGCACTCATTAATGGGAGCGGAGGCCCCGGCGGATCCGTTGGAGGTGGAGGGAGCATACCGAGTGATGGCGCGAGGACCGAGAGCAGGATAAATTCCCAGAGCCAGAGTGGTGAGATTCCTCCGTTTTAAGGATAGAGAAATGGTCCTTAGATGGGCAAAGAAAACTCGGAGCAGTAAATGGGAGAACGCGGTGATCCGCGTTTATCAAGACTGGAGTGCGGAGGTGGCGAGAAGGAGGACGAGCTTTAATCGGGCCAAGGCGGTGCTTCATAAAAAGAAGATAAAATTTGGAATGCTGCAACCGGCAAGACTGTGGGTCACATATCGAGGGAGGCACCACTACTTTGAGACGGCGGATGAAGCGTGGACTTTTATTGTGGAAGAAAAACTGGAATGAGCGGGTTATTAAAAAGAACGTTTGAACAAAGTGGTGGGGCGAATGTGGGGGGCGAAGAGGGGGGGAAAAATGAGTTTACTGGGTTGCTGCAGCTGGGGAGAGGGGGGAGCTGGTATGGGAGGGGATGAGCGGGGGGGCACCGCCTGGGGGAGATACAGCTGCGTGGGAACCGGGTGAGGAGCTGGAAAAAGGGGATGGCTAATCGACAAGGGGGGGGGGGGGGGTAGGAAGCCCCCCAACCCGGCTGATCACGTGGAACTTGAGAGGGCTGAACGGGCCGATAAAGAGGGCACGGGTACTCGCACACCTTAAGAAACTTAAGGCAGATGTGGTTATGTTACAGGAAACGCACCTGAAACTGATAGACCAGGTTAGGCTACGCAAAGGATGGGTGGGGCAGGTGTTCCATTCGGGGCTAGATGCGGAAAACAGGGAGGTGGCTATATTAGTGGGGAAGCGGGTAATGTTCAAGGCAAAGACTATAGTGGCGGATAACGGGGGCAGATACGTGATGGTGAGTGGCAAACTACAGGGGGAGAAGGTGGTTTTGGTAAACGTATATGCCCCGAACTGGGATGATGCCAATTTTATGAGGCGGATGCTAGGACGCATTCCGGACCTAGAGATGGGAAAGCTGATAATGGGGGGAGATTTTAATACGGTGTTGGAACCAGGGCTGGATAGGTCGAAGTCCAGGACTGGAAGGAGACCGGCAGCAGCCAAGGTACTTAAAGATTTTATGGAGCAGATGGGAGGTGCAGACCCGTGCAGATTTAGCAGACCGAGGAGTAAGGAGTTCTCGTTTTTCTCCTATGTCCATAAAGTCTACTCGCGAATAGACTTTTTTGTGCTGGGAAGGGTATTGATCCCGAAGGTGAGGGGAACGGAGTATATGGCTATAGCCATTTCGGATCACGGTCCACACTGGGTAGACTTGGAGATAGGGGAGGAAACAGGAGGGCGCCCATCCTGGAGAATGGACATGGGACTAATGGCAGATGAGGGTGTGTGTCTAAGGGTGAGGGGGTGCATTGAAAAGTACTTGGAACTCAATGATAATGGGGAGGTCCAGGTGGGAGTGGTCTGGGAGGCGCTGAAGGCGGTGTTTAGAGGGGAGATTATATCAATAAGGGCACATAAAGGGAAGCAGGAGAGTAAGGAACGGGAACGGTTGCTGGAAGAACTTTTGAGGGTGGACAGACAATATGCGGAAGCACCGGAGGAGGGACTGTACAGGGAAAGGCAAAGGCTACATGTAGAATTTGACTTGCTGACTACGGGCACTGCAGAGGCACAATGGAGGAAGGCACAGGGTGTACAATACGAATATGGGGAGAAGGCGAGCAGGTTGCTGGCACACCAATTGAGGAAAAGGGGAGCAGAGAGGAAAATAGGGGGAGTGAGGGATGAGGAAGGAGAGATGGAGCGGGGAGCGGAGAGAGTGAATGGAGTGTTCAAGACATTTTATAAAAAATTATATGAAGCTCAACCCCCGGATGGGAGGGAGAGAATGATGGGCTTCTTGGATCGGCTGGAATTTCCCAAGGTGGAAGAGCAGGAAAGGGTGGGACTGGGAGCACAGATCGAGGTAGAAGAAGTGGTGAAAGGAATTAGGAGCATGCAGGCGGGAAAGGCCCCGGGACCGGATGGATTCCCAGTTGAATTCTATAGACAATATGTGGACTTGCTCGCCCCGGTATTGACGAGGACCTTTAATGAGGCAAAGGAAAGGGGACAACTGCCCCCGACTATGTCTGAAGCAACGATATCGCTTCTCTTAAAGAAGGAAAAGGACCCGCTACAATGCGGGTCCTATAGACCTATTTCCCTCCTAAATGTAGATGCCAAGATCCTGGCCAAGGTAATGGCAATGAGAATAGAGGAATGTGTCCCGGGGGTGGTCCACGAGGACCAAACTGGGTTTGTGAAGGGGAGACAGCTGAACACGAATATACGGAGGCTGTTAGGGGTAATGATGATGCCCCCACCAGAGGGGGAAACGGAGATAGTAGTGGCGATGGATGCCGAGAAAGCATTTGATAGAGTGGAGTGGGATTATTTGTGGGAGGTGTTGAGATTTGGTTTTGGAGAGGGGTATGTTAGATGGGTGCAGCTGTTGTATAGGGCCCCGATGGCGAGCGTGGTCACGAATGGACGGGGATCTGCATATTTTCGGCTCCATAGAGGGACAAGGCAGGGATGCCCTCTGTCCCCATTATTGTTTGCACTGGCGATTGAGCCCCTGGCGATAGCGTTGAGGGGTTCCAAGAAGTGGATGGGGAGTACTTAGAGGAGGAGAACAACACTGGGTATCTTTGTATGCGGACGATTTGTTACTATATGTGGCAGATCCGGCGGAGGGGATGCCAGAAATAATGCGGATACTTGGGGAGTTTGGGGATTTTTCAGGGTATAAATTGAACATGGGGAAAAGTGAGTTGTTTGTGGTGCATCCAGGGGAGCAGAGTAGAGAAATAGAGGACCTACCATTGAGGAAGGTAACAAGGGACTTTCGTTACCTGGGGATCCAGATAGCCAAGAATTGGGGCACATTGCATGGGTTAAATTTAACGCGGTTGGTGGAACAAATGGAGGAGGATTTCAAGAGATGGGATATGGTATCCCTGTCACTGGCAGGGAGGGTGCAGGCGGTTAAGATGGTGGTCCTCCCGAGATTCCTCTTTGTGTTTCAGTGCCTCCCGGTGGTGATCACGAAGGCTTTTTTTAAAAGGATTGAAAAGAGCATCATGGGTTTTGTGTGGGCCGGGAAGACCCCGAGAGTGAGGAAGGGATTCTTACAGCGTAGCAGGGATTGGGGGGGGGGCTGGCACTACCGAGCCTAAGTGAGTATTATTGGGCCGCTAATATTTCAATGGTGAGCAAGTGGATGGGAGAGGAGGGAGCGGCGTGGAAGAGATTAGAGAGGGCGTCCTGTAGGGGGACTAGCCTACAGGCTATGGTGACAGCCCCATTGCCGTTCTCACCGAGGAACTACACCACAAGCCCGGTGGTGGTGGCTACACTGAAGATTTGGGGACAGTGGAGACGGCATAGGGGAAAGACTGGAGCCTTGGGGGGGGTCCCCGATAAGAAACAACCATAGGTTTGCCCCGGGGGGAATGGATGGGGGATATGGAATGTGGCAAAGAGCAGGAATAACGCAACTGAAAGATCTGTTTGTGGATGGGAAGTTCGCGAGTCTGGGAGCGCTGACCGAGAAATATGGGTTGCCCCAAGGGAATGCATTCAGGTATATGCAACTGAGGGCTTTTGCGAGGCAACAGGTGAGGGAATTCCCGCAGCTCCCGACACAAGAGGTGCAGGACAGAGTGATCTCAAAGACATGGGTGGGGGATGGTAAGGTGTCAGATATATATAGGGAAATGAGGGACGAAGGGGAGACTATGGTAGATGAACTAAAAGGGGAATGGGAAGAAGAGCTGGGGGAGGAGATCGAGGAGGGGCTGTGGGCAGATGCCCTAAACAGGGTAAACTCGTCGTCCTCGTGTGCCAGGCTAAGCCTGATTCAGTTTAAGGTATTACACAGGGCACATATGACTGGAACACGGCTCAGTAAATTTTTTGGGGTGGAGGATAGGTGTGCGAGGTGCTCGAGAAGCCCAGCGAATCATACCCATATGTTTTGGTCATGCCCGGCACTACAGGGGTTTTGGATGGGGGTGACAAAGGTGCTTTCAAAATTAGTGGGGGTCCGGGTCGAACCAAGCTGGGGGTTGGCTATATTTGGGGTTGCACAAGAGCCGGGAGTGCAGGAGAGAGAGGCCGATGTTTTGGCCTTTGCGTCCCTAGTAGCCCGGCGCAGGATATTGCTAATGTGGAAAGAAGCCAAGCCCCCGGGGGTGGAGACCTGGATAAATGACATGGCAGGGTTTATAAAGCTAGAGCGGATTAAATTTGTTCTAAGGGGGTCGGCTCAAGGGTTCACCAGGCGGTGGCAACCGTTCGTCGAATACCTCACAGAAAGATAGATGGAATGGAAAAAATAAGGCAGCAGCAGCAGCCCAGGATGGGGGGGGGGGGGGGGGGGGGGAGAGAGAGGGAGGAGGAACCAGAAGGATTCTCAGGGTTGTTAATATATACTGTATAATATGTATAGGTCGTTGCTACAGATAATTATATATTGGACTGTTAAATTATATTTTTGGAGAGTGTTACTTGTGATAAGGCAGTTGCCAATTAGGGTTAGTTTTCATTTTTGTTATTTATTATTTATTCATTTTCTGTTTATAAAATAAGTCATTGTTATTTGTGTTGTTATAATATTGTGTAAAGGATGCACAATGTACTGTGTTGGTTGACCAAAAATTTTCAATAAAATATTTTATAAAAAAAAGTGTGCTGCTCTGTCCTGGATGGTGTGGAGCAACTTGATCAGCTAACGACACAATAGCTACATTTCACTGTTACGATCACAAATACTGAGCTTATTCTGACCCCTAGATATCCCTTTCAATTTGGTCAAATAACCACGTGGGGGGAAAGCAGTCATGAAAACTCAGCTTTTCCCACCGTGAGCAAGAACCAATGCAGTCAAAAGTATATATTAACCACTCTTCAGGAAATCCTGGAATGTTAGCCCCAAACCGCTCCACCCCTCTCCTGCCCTTTAAGATGCTCCTTAAAACTTAGCGCTTTGACTAAGCTTTGGTCATCAGTCCTATAAGCTCCGCAAATGGCTCCGTGCCAAACTTTGCTTGCGACCCTCCCGACACCCGCCCACGACCCAGCCACGGCGTTCCCGATCGCGGGAGGAAGTGCCCAACGTCTGCAACCAGCATTCAAAAATGCCCGCGGCGACCGGCTTTCAGAATGCTTAGCACTGCTGCCTCACAGCGCTGAGGACCGGGGTTCGATCCCGGCTCTGGGTCACTGTCTGTGTGGAGTTTGCACATTCTCCCCGTGCCTGCGTGGGTTTTCACCCCCACAAACCAAAAAGATGTGCAGGGTAGGTGGATTGGCCAAGCTGAATTGCCCCCAATTGGAAATAAATTGGATACTTTTATTTTTTTAAATGCCAACCATCCCGCGCCAGCATGCCCCCTCAGCAGTGCGCAGGCCTGGAGCCCAGCAAAACAGAAGGCCGCCTCCTGACGTCAGCGCGCTGACCCAGGAGCAGATTTATTTATTTATTTTAATAAATCGATGGGAGTCTTCTCTCCAGAAGCTGCGACAGAGAGTAGGTCACGTGCTCTGGGCGCGAGAGAGATTCCTCCATTTTGAAGCTGCCAGCAGTGCTGCTGTGAGCTCCAGGGCCTCTGATGAGCAACCCATTGAGAAGAAGCTGAAATCAGGAAGAAAGCAGAATAGAGGTGATTTCTTGAGGTCTGGCTTTGTTAATTGTGCGAACGCAAATCAGGATGCAAAGCCCGTGTGTGTTATATGAGGGACGTACTGGCAAATGAAAGATTAAAACCCTCACAAAATTCACAGGTAACTGAAGAATAAGCATGGAAGGTTCGAGGACAAAGACTTTTTTCAAAGGATGCAGCGAGAACCTAAATCACCAGCTGACGTCCTCAGCAGAAATGTAACATTGAATGACAAAGCAAGTGAGAATGTGAGAACCGAGCAGGTTCACCTGCTGCATTCAAGGCAAGTGAAAATGATGGGTCAGCTGGCGTGGGCCGCGAAGAATGTCCGGATGGTAAAAATGGATCCCGGGCAAAAAAAAGTTTTAAAAACACTGCCATAAAGTATTTTGTTACCTATAGAGTGCTTTTGGACGCCCTAAGATCATGAAGGGTGCTGTATTAATGCAAGTCGTTCTCTTACACACCACCACAGGAAGTAGTTGAGGCTAAGACATTGAATACATTCAAGAGGCGGCTAGATATGGTACTTGAGGCGAATGGGATCAAGGGTTATGGGGAGAAGGCAGCATGAGGCTATGGAGTTGGATGATCAGCCATGGCCCTGATGAATGGCGCAGCAGGCTCAAAGGGCCGAATGGCCTCCTCCTATCTTCTATGTAACCACTCTGCCGCCCTAGTAAATGCGATATTGTAGCCATGTAAAATGGCTAACATCCGATTAGAATGGCCAAACCCCGATTTAAAATGGCGAACGGAAGAGGCTGATGGGAAAATCAGCCAACAGGACTCAAACAGACAGCTGCAGGTAAAACAGTGTATTTGCCTCTGGGGAAGCCAGACCGAATCGATACCTGCAGCCATCAACACAACAACACACCAGCCATCTGCATAGTAAGTAGCAATCCCGGGAACAATATGCTACAAATTAGTAACACAAAGCCGACCCAGACTTTTCGGCGCCAGCAGGAGCTTACACAAAGAGAGGTGAATGACCACCCCTCGATCAAGGAATTGCTCCAGCATTGGAGAATATGGAACCAAGTGATTGGGACCAAGTCCAATCACTTGGAACCAGGTACAAGGTCCGCCCCGAAAGGCAGAAAGCCCCTGGGGACTATAAGAATAGGGGCCAAGTTCAAATCGACCCTTCTTCCCTTCGTCCCCTCTCCGCACCCTTGGCGACCCTTCTGCTGAAACGCAAGTCTTACTCCAACACTCGCTACGAGATAGGCACTCCTGACTATCGACCTGTACCAGCTTTGAATCCCGCAGGCTCAGAACCCATACGAAAGGCTATTCGTTTCCCTGACCTGGTGGGCCGTTTCCAAAGTTAAGTATTGGCCTGTTAGTTGTAGGAAGTAGCTTAGAAGTAGAATTAATGTATAAGTATTGATTGCTGTATATAATAAATGTGCGTTGATTTAACTCTTACTAAGCGGTGTGTTGGATTATTGATCATTACTCAGACTTGAACCACGTGGCGGTATCAGAAAGATACCTGGCGACTCAAGAGCAAAGGTGACAGAACAAGAGCAATTAAACTAAGGCTAAAATGAGCAACAATATTCAGTGGCAAGCTAAGGAGGCCAGTGGGCATCAAAACTGGAAGTGTAGAAGACAAGGTAAATAAACTCTTTTATTTATTCGTTCATGGGATGTGGGCATCGTTGGCAGGGTCAACATTTGCTGCCCAACTCCAACTGCCCTTGAGCCGAGTGGACCGCTAGGCCATTCCAGAGGGTAGTCAGGAGTCGGCCACATTGGGTCTGGAGTCACATGTAGGCCAGACCGGGTTGGGACGGCAGATTTCCCTTCCAAAGGACATTAATGAACCCGATGGGCTTTTACAACAATCAACACACTGGTTTCATGGCCACTGTCACGGAGATCAACTTCCAGTTCCAGATTTTCATGGATTGAATTGAAATGTCTCCAGCTGGTGGGCTTTGAACCTATGTCCTCAGAGCATTAGTTTGGGCCTGTGGATTACTTATCTAGTGATATTACCACTAAGCCACTGACTCTCCCAGTGGGGTGGATGGTGACACTACATAGAATCTACATCACAGACACAGGTCATTCGGTCCAACAGGCCTGTGCCAAGGTTTATGCTCCATGAAAACCCCCTGTAACTCGACATTGTCTCACTCCCCTTTACTTAGTTACCTAGCTTCCTCTGAAAAACATCAGTGTTATTTGCCCCAACCACTCCGCATGGGAATGAGTTCCACGTGCTCACCATTCACAGAATCAAAGAACTTACGGTGCAGAAGGAGGCCATTCGGCCCATCGAGTCTGCACCGGCGCTCGGAAAGAGCACCCCACTTAAGCCCATATCTCCACCCTATCCCCGTAACCCAGTAACCCGACCTAACTTTTTTTGGACACTAAGGCACAATTTAGCAAGGCCAATCCACCTAACCCGCACATCTTTGGACTGTGGGAGCAAACCGGGGCACCCGGAGGAAGCCCACGCAGGCACGGGGAGAACGTGCAGACTCCGCACAGACCGTCACCCAAGCCGGGAATCGAACCCGAGACCCCGCAGCTGTGAAGCAACAGTGCGAACCACTGTGCTACCGCGCCGCCCACTCTCTGGGTAAAAAAGGTTTATCCTGAGTTCATTGAATTTGTTAGTGACCGTTGATTATTGTTTATTAAAATACTGTATCGCGATCCAGCAAGGCGGTGCTTTTTTTTGTCACCTGTTGTATGTACAAAGATTTCTGTCTGATTATCACAATGGGATATTGGGGCTCTCGCATAGCAGAATGACCAAACATCACATACAAGAGCTCCTTTGTGTGTGTGGGTGTGTGGCGTGTGACGCTCTGTGTCCCATACAACGAAAAAGACTTTGGTTTATTCAGGCACTCCAAAGTGATGCCAATCCTTCACTGAAAGACGCAAGTTTCCTATGATCACGGACATCCAGCTGAACATGGTCGGCAAAGGTGAATTCCAGGAAATAAAACCAGGATCTCTTGGGAACGGTTCTGCGGTGTCACCACCTCCAGCTATAAAACAGAGGATACATCATGCTGCTCAGTACAAGATCTGGTTGTAATATATATTGACAAACAAGTTAAATGATGCCCCAGTTTGGGTCTTTTGATACCCCAGGATGACCCCCACCGAAGAGGTTGATGCACAAACTGCCCCCAAAGTGTCATCGATCAGTGCTACCTTACGCCAGGTACTATTTAAAAGGAAAGTATGTGCACTTAGCTTCGACCTATATATCTACTGACCTTCCCCCATATGGCGGCAATCAATTGCTTTCACATACTGTGCTGATGTGCACTCAAAATCTAAATCATTGCAATGATTTCCCCACTCGGTCCCCTCTTCCAAATCCTAATCTCTCTGCCCACTCTCATCTCTTTCGCTATTATTTTGTTGCCACATTAACTTCAAACAGACTTGAACAGTGAAATTACTTGCTCAATCCCGGATGGCATGGTAGCACAGTGGTTAGCACCGTTGCTTCACAGCGCCAGGGTCCCAGGTTCGATTCCCGGCTTGGGTCACTGTCTGTGCGGAGTCTGCACGTTCTCCCCGTGTCTGCGTGGGTTTCCTCCGGGTGCTCCGGTTTCCTCCCACAAGTCCCGAAAGACGTGCTGTTAGGTGTATTGGACATTCTGAATTCTCCCTCTGTGTACCCAAACAGGCGCCGGAGTGTGGCGACTAGGGGATTTTCACAGTAACTTCATTGCAGTGTTAATAATAAAGATTATTATTAGTTGCAGATGACACGATTGGACTATCATTTAAATCGACATGGGTGGCATGTAAGAGAAAATCTCATAATTCCAACTTTTGTTATCAAACTTCTGGAAACTGGCGGCCAATGGATGGGAAATAAAAGTTTGTTTTGCTGCACCATATGTTATGGCCAATTGTATGGGTGCTTGGCTTAACAGAACATTGACAAATAGAGAGGAGAGGTCAGGTTACATACAACAAATTGTGGTTGTGTGTAGGGGATTTTCACAGTAACTTCATTACAATGTTAATGTAAGCTTACTTGTGACACTAATAAAGATTATTATTATATGGACCATTCCACACAGACTTCCTGATTAAGGAGGCAAGTTGGGTACTCAGTTATGAGAGATTTCCTCACCCCCATTATAATTTTAACTCACTTCTTCATATTTTTCTGGACTGTGAACTTCACCGGTTTGTTTCGAAATATGTTTTGATTGCCTAGGATTGTGCACCCAATAATAACTATTTAAAAGAAAAGTATTTAAGATGCTGTAATACTGAAACAAAAATTAGAAAGTGCTGGTAACAGTCAGCTGGTCAGGTAACTTCAATCATAGGAGAGCGAAAGAGACACAGAGAGAGAAAGGTGGAGAGAGAGAAGTGGAGAGAGAGAGAGAGAGAAGTGGAGAGAGAGAGAGAGAGAAGGAAAAGTGGAGAGTGAGAGAAAAGTGGAGAGAGAGAGAAAAGTGGAGAGAGGTGGAGAGAGAGAAAAGTGGAGAGAAAAGTTGAGAGGGAGGAGAGAGAGAGAGAGGTGGAGAGAGAGAGGTGGAGAGAAAGAGAGAGAGAAAGGTGGAGAGAGAGAGAAAGGTGGAGAGAGAGAGAAAAAAAGGTAGAGTGAGAGACAAAGAGAGGTGGAGAGAGAGAGGAGGTGGAGCGAGAAAGGTGGAGAGAGAGCAAGAGAGAGGTGGAAAAGGAGAGAAAGAGGAGGACAGAGAGAGAGAAAAGAGAAAGAGAAAAGGAGAGAAAGAGAGCTAAAAGGGGAGAAAAAGAGAGAGACAAGGCCATTAGAGCAGGATTTAAGCTGCCTGATCTGCAGTTTTTCCATAATAACAATTTAGAAATAATTTTTAGCCCCTTATGTCATTGCTGAGATTAAGCAGATTTCTGAAAAAGTCAAGAGTGACATCAGTGCATTTACAAATTTAAATAAAGCAGTTTTTGAAAAGTTGGGAGAAAGTTTAGCTCAAGCCCCAGTCCCTCCAACTTTCTCATTCCAACAAGCACACAATGGATCAATTCCATCTCCTATCCCTACTTACATTCTCAGAACTTTGTCTTTTCCACCACTTGCAACTCTCTGCCCATCGGGACTCCAATCGACAGCGTAGACCTGAAAGTATAGAACGGAAACATTTCTATTTTCTGACCCTGGAGGCTATTGTCCACTCACAACCATCAGCCAAATGGCTGCAGTTTGCCTGCTACATCACAAATGGCTCTGGCGTGCATCAAAGTGGCATGGAATGGACTGAAGGAATCTCTGGAAATATATTTATAATAGTTTTTGAAAACAAACTGATAAGAGATCGTCCCTTAAAATTCCCTTGAAAACCAGAGATAACCCAATTCACTCAGGGAGTAAGGTAAAGTCGTCATAGCCCCTGACGACCATAGGCTGCTTTCCCCTTTGAAGGGGAGGGGAGGGGGGGGGGGGGAGCGAGCTGACTGGTGGTGATTTAACCTGAGGGCCGCCACACCTCAGGCGATGGGAGAGATTGAGAAGGCGGGGCCTTCACGAATAACCTCAGCCGGTACGGGGATCGAACCCGCGCTGCCGGCCTCGCTCTGCGTCACGAATCGGCCAACTGAGCTAAACTGGTCCCATAGGACGGGAGAGCTCAGATGATATTTCAGTCACGAGTACGAAGACTGAACAGTTTACCGTCTTTCTAAACGGGAATGACAGTGTAGTGATCATCTTTGGGCCGACTGTGTCAGCGGCTCACACCACTCGAGGACTCCGGCTCAGAGTATCTTAAATTATTTCACCGAAGGGGGGGGGGGGGCAGCATGGTGGCGCAGTGGTTAGCACTGCTGCCTCACAGCGCCGAGGTCCCAGGTTCGATCCCGGCTCTGGGTCGCTGTCCGTGTGGAGTTTGCACATTCTCCCCGTGTTTGCGTGGGTTTCGCCCCCACAACCCAAAGATGTGCAAGCTAGGTGGATTGGCCACGCTAAATTGCCCCTTAATTGGAGAAAATGAATTGGGTACTCTAAATTAAAAAATAAATAAAATTGTTTCACCGAAGGGTAGAGGGTGGAGAATGGCATCTCCACATGTGGTCATTTCATGGAAATAACGTCCATTTATTTCTTCGATCATTTGCTCATAGGATCCCTACAGTGCAGAAGGAGGCCGTTCGGCCCATCGAGTCTGCTCCGACCTGGGAAAGAGCCCACTCCCCCGCCCTATCCCCGTAACCACACCTAACCTGCACATCTTTGGGAGGAACCTAGAGCACCCCGAGGAAACCCACGCAGGCACGGGGGAGAACACGCAAACTCCACACAGTCGCCCGAGGCCGGAATTGAACCCGGGTCCCTGGTGCTGGGAGACTGCAGCGCTAACCACTGTGCCTCCCTCTCCTTGCCCCAGTATTCATTTCCCATCCCATCAATTGTGCCCCATCTCTGAAATAAAGCCCTTGCATCCTTTGAAAATACCCCTTCAGTCCTGATGGGACGTGGTCGTCCCTAGCTAGACCAGCATTTGTTGCCTTGGGAAGGTGGTGGTGAGCTGCCTTCTTGAACCGTTGTAGTCCATGTGGTGTAGGTACACCCACAGTGCTGTTAGGGAAGGATTTCCCGGATTTTGACCCAGCGATAGTGAAGGAACGGTGATATAGTTCCAAGTCGGGATGGCGAGTGACTTGGAAGGGAACCTCCAGGTGGGGGTGGTGTTCCCAAGTGTCTGTTGCCCTTGTCTTTCTGGAAGGCAGAGATTGTGGGTTTAGAAAGAGCTGCGGATGGAAGGTTGGTGAATCGCTGCAGTGCACTGATGATGGGAGGGTATGGATGGGCTGGCGATCATCCTCTAGCCTAGGAAAACTTCCTGAGGTGCAGGAGCCATTGCCAAACAAGTTTTCATTCCGAGTCACCGAAGGAGATATCAGGACAGAGGACCGAAAATGTGGCGAAAGAACAGGTTTTAAGGAGCATCTTAAAGGAAGCGAGAGTTAAGGCACAGAGGTTTAGGGAGGGAATTCCAGAGTTTAGGGCCTAAAGTGGCCACCGATGGTGGATGCGCAGGAGGCCCGGACTGGGCCAGTCGCTATTAAGTCCAACAGGGAATTCAGGAGGTACATTTTTCTTAACTCGGAAAGTGTTAAGAACTTTCTACTGGAAGGAATTGTGGAAGCGAGTTGCATAGATGCACTTCAGGGGAAGCTGGATAAGTGCAAGACTGAGAAAGGAACACGATACGTTGCTCGGACGAGCTGATGGAAGGTATATTTTTCATTCATTCACAGGATGCGGGCATCGCTGGCTAGGCCAACATTTATTGCCCCTCCCCGATTGCCCTTGAGAAGATGGTGGTGAGCTGCCTTCTTAAACTGCTGCAGTCCCTGGGGTATAGGTACAGCCACGGTGCTGTTATAAGGAGGGAATTCCAGGATCTTGTCCCGGCGACAGTGAAGGAACGGCGATATATTTCCAAGTCAGGATGGTGCGTGTTAACCTGGAGGGGAAGTCGCAAATGGTGGTTGTTCCCATGTATCTGTTCATATGGGAAATAAACATAGGCAGAGACCAGTTGAACCATTTATTATTATTATTAACCATAGGCTATGTAATACGGAGCTGCCATGGTTAAGTTAATGGAAGATCAGGTGCCACAAACCCAACAATCAACGTCCATTCCAATTTTTAAACCCATTAAACATAGACATAGAATTTATAGTGCAGAAGGAGGCCATTCGGCCCATCGAGCCTGCACCGGCCCTTGGAAAGAGCACCCCACTTAAGCTCCACCCCACTTAACCCAGTAATGGCATCTAACCTTTTTTAGGCACTAAGGGCAATATAGCATGGCCAATCCACCTAACCTGCACATCTTTGGACTGCGGGAGGAAACTGGAGCACCCGGAGGAAACCCACGCAGACACGGGGAGAACGTGCAGACTCCGCACAGACAGTGACCCAAGCCGGGAATCGAACCCGGGACCGTGGCGCTGTGAATCAACCATGCTAACCACTGTGCTATCTTGCTGCCCACTTTAAATTTCAGTTTAACGGGAAGCACATTTCCTGTTCAGGGAAGATGCCTCACCTCGTCAGCATGGCCAGGAAGGTCAACAGACAACTTCCGGGTCTTCACATCCCACACCTTCAACGTGCTGTCACTGCTACCACTCGCCAGCAGCCTGCTGTCCGCTGACCACGCAATCTGGTACACCGCCGACACGTGACCTCGGAGGGACGCCAGGTATCTACAAACAAACAGAAGACCCAAGTCACTCGGTTTGATTTAAATCAAATGGAAAAGTGCCAGCCTGGATAACTGAACAGCCAACCATTTCAAACAACTGTTTCCTGGATCAACACAAGAACTTGCATTTATATAACTTCTTCGACACTTCCCAAGGTGGTTCGCAAGAGCCATTACCGAACAAAATTCAACATCGAGCCACAGAAGGAAACATAAGGCGACCGCAAGCGATCGGTTTTAAGGAGTGTCTTAAAAAGGCGAGACAGGCCAAGAGGTTTAGGGAGCAAATTCTGGAGCTTAAGGCCTCAAGCAGCTGGAGGCAGGGCTGACAATGGTGAAGTGACGAAAATGAGTGATGCAAAAGAGGCCAGAATTGGAAGGATGCAGAGGCACTGTAGAGCTGTTGAGCTAACTACAGAGTAGAACTCTCTCAATTCTTCCCGTCAATCTCAGTAGACCAGCACTAAGGAGTGAACTGGGCCCTTACAACTGGAGTCCTTACAAGTCAATCTCAACATGACCTCTCTAAGTAAGTCTGTGTTGAGGGAAGAGCAGTTTTGAACTCTGGACCGACAGACAGTAAGCATGGATCTGCATCTGAATCGGCATCTGAGGGCTGAAGCAATTCTGCACCAACCCAACCCATCCAATTCAACCCTCCCCCATGGCTTCTTTGTGGAATCTTGCTGTGCACAATTTGGCTGTCACCTTTCCTACAATAGTGACGACACTTCACGATGTTTTTACTGCGCTGCGAAGCGTAGTGTGGCAGCCCGCGGTCGTGAAAGGCGTTATACAAATGCAAACCCTTATTTTAGGAAAGCAAGTTGGGAAGCTTACTTGCCAGTCCTGCCGTCCCAAAGTTTCACTGATTTGTCAAAGGAGGCGCTGGCAATGAGCCGAGTGTCGGGGGAGAAACAGACTTCATTTATAAGAGCTTGGTGGCCCGTCAATCGCGCCAGGGGTTTCTTATCCTCCGCGGGCATCCAGAGGAAAAGTGTGAAGTCATCCGACCCCGAAACCAGCCGCTCCTGCCCCTGACCCTAGAGAGAGAGAGAAAGAAGAGGATGTTAGGATCAGTTCGGCGACAGGGACATCAATAACATAGGCTCCTGTTATGGGCCAGGGTTTAGAAAACTCCCAAGTATGTCATGGAGTTGACCTGACCCACAACTGTTTATAGATTTTGGTTACGATGAGCACAAGGGTCTGCCTTTCAGGTTTTATTCAACACAGACCTTAAGCACTTTTAATCAAAAACAAAGTTTATTCTATGAACTCAAGTTAATTTCTATAAACACACACAGTAAGCATTTTTATCAACTACAAATATAAATACCCCACACACCTTCAGATCTCTCTCTCTCATAAAACCATTAATAACTTCCCTTACAACTGTTTCAATTTGATAACAACATCCAATAAACCAGACAAAAACTTTTTTTTTTTTTTAAATCAAAATAGCAGGTTTGAATTCTTTCCAGGAAACAGTTATCACTTTTAAATTATCAAGTGATCTGTACACCTTTTAACATGCAGAGAGAGACAAAAGAAACCTTATTTGTGTGAGTCCAGCTTCCAACTGTGTAAACCGAAAGTAAAAGCCAGAGCCACAGCCCAGCTCCACCCACAGCCCAGCTCCACCCACACAATGACATCACTGATGCCATTTGATAAACACATTTCTTAAAGGGACCCTCCCATGACACGCCGAACAACTCCACCCTGGTTATAGCCTGCTCATCCTCCACATCATTTCCCTCACTGAAGGATATGAAAATGGACAGCTGCTCCTATGTCTGCGCCACAAAACACACAAGCCTGGTTCTATGGTGTTTGACTTTCCAAACTTTGCCATAACATGGCACCCAACCTTTACTTCCTGCGCTGCCCAACAGCTGGGATCGCACTGTCCCACAGGCAAAGGGAAAGGAGCTATGGAAAACCAGTCCTTTCTCACCACTGCACAACCTCAAAGCCCGACGACATTGCGACAGGTCAGGTCACTTGTGGGATAAAGGCAGATGCATTTATCTAGCACCTTACACACCCTCGGGACACCCCAAAGTGCTTCACAGTCAATGAGGTCCTTTTGAAGTATAGGATGTAGCAACTCAGAAACGGGATTAGGCCATTCAGCCCCTCGAGTCACTCATTTAGATCACAGCTTGCTTAAATTTTTAAAATAAGTTTAGAGCACCCGATTCTTTTTTTTCCAATTAAGGGGCAATTTAGCGTGGCCAATCCACCTACCCTGCACATCTTTTGAGTTGTGGGGGTGAGACCCACGCAGACACAGGGAGAATGTGCAAACTCCACACAGACAATGGCCCGGGGCCGAGATTGAACCCAGGCCTCGGCGCCGTGAGGCAGCAGTGCTAACTGGCGGCAGGGTAGCACAGTGGTTAGCACTGTTGCTTCACAGCTTTAGAGTCCCAGGTTCGATTCCCGGCTTGGGTCACTGTCTGTGCAGAGTCTGCACTTTCTCCCAGTGTCTGCGTGGGTTTCCTCCCGGTGCTCCGGTTTCCTCCCACAAGTCCCGAAAGACGCGCTGTTAGGTGAATTGGACATTCCGAATTCTCCCTCAGTGTACCCGAACAGGCGCCGGAATGTGGCGACTTGGGGATTTTCGCAGTAACTTCATTGCAGTGTTAATGTACGCCTACTTGTGACAATAATAAAGGTAGTTATTATTAACCACTGCGCCATCGTGCCTCCACATTTAGATCATAGCTAATCAATATCTGAACTCCAATCCTACCTTTTAGCCATAATCTTTGACACCCTTGCATAATAAAACTCAAATTAAAAAGTTAGATCGACATGGCGTCTACTGGGGCACTAATTCCACATTTCCATGGCCCTCAGATAGAAAAAGCAGTTCCCAATGGGTCAGGTTTGAATTTTAATCTTAATTCCCCATCAGAATACAAACCAAATTTAAGCACTCTGTCCTCATAATTCCAACTCTTTCAGCCTGCTATCATTCTGGTGAATCAGAGATAGCACTGATGAACACTGTGTTCACTTCTCTGCAGCTCTTCATTTCTCGGCTTTACAAAAATGTCCCAATGCTTCTTTTCCTGGGATGATCCCACGCTTTGTTACCTCGAACTCCAGCCAGCACGCTCACTCAATCTGTCCATGTCCCTTTGCAACACCCTGATCCCACCGACACAACTCATCGTGCCCCTGTCCATCGTGTTCTCAGCAACCTTGGGCAGACATTCATCCTCCAACCAAGTCAGTGATGTCATGGGGCCAAGAGGGCACACAACCAGGCCCTTTGGCCCATTTAGTCCATGCCAGCTCTCGGCAGAGCATCCCAATCAGTCCTGTTTTCCCGCCCTCTCTCTGCATCCTCTGTCAGGCCATTATCCTTAGAATAGAATTTACAGTGCAGAAGGAGGCCATTTGGCCCATCGAGTCTGCACCGGCTCTTGGAAAGAGAACCCTACTCAAGGTCACCACCCCCACCCTATCCCCATAACCCAGTAACCCCACCCAACACTAAGGGCAATTTTGGACACTAAAGGCAATTTAGCATGGCCAATCCACCTAACCTGCACATCTTTGGACTGTGGGAGGAAACCAGAGCACCCGGAGGAAACCCACGCACACACGGGGAGGATGTGTAGACTCCGCACAGACAGTGACCCAAGCCGGAATCGAACCTGGGACCCTGGAGCTGTGAAGCAATTGTGCTAACCACTGTGCTACCGTGTTGCCCCCACTATGCTCCTCAATTACCCGACAAAATTCCTGTCAAAACTATAGGCCTCACATCCTTCCACTGAAGAAGAATCCTTCGCCGGGCTACCAGGGATGCAAAGGCCAGAATACCGGCCTCTTTCGCCTCCTGCACTCCCGGCTCCTCTGCCACCCCAAATATTGCGAGCCCCCAGCCCGGCTTGACCCTGGAACCTACCACCCTCGACACCGTCCTCGCTACACCCTTCCAAAATTCCTCCAGCGCTGGGCAAGCCCAGAACATGTGGGTGTGATTTGCTGGGCTCCCTGAACACCTAACACACCTGTCCTCGCCCCCAAAGAACCGGCTCATCCTTGCCCCGGTCATGTGAGCCCTATGCAGCACCTTAAATTGTGTGAGGCTGAGCCTCGCGCAAGAGGAGGAAGGGTTCGCCCTTCCCAGGGCATCCGCCCACGTCCCCTCATCAATCTCCTCACCCAACTCCTCCTCCCACTTACCCTTTACCTCCTCCACCGAGGCCTCCTCCTCCTCCTACATCACCTGATACGTTGCCGAGATCCTTCCCTCTCCAACCCACACCCCCGACAGCACCCTGTCCTGGACCCTGCGTGACGGCAACAGTGGGAACTCCACCAACTGCCACCAAACAAACGCCCTTACCTGCATATATCTAAAGGTGTTCCGGGGGGGGGGGGGGCTCGTGCCCACACAGGATGCCATCTCCAGCCTCTTCCATGCCGCCTCATCCCCCTCCATCACCCACTTACGCACCATCGCCATGTTGGTGGCCTAATAATACCCACAGAGGTTAGGCAGCGCCAACCCCCACCCCCCTCCCCCCATCCCTGCACCGCTCCAGGAACACCCTTCTCCCCCTCGGGGTCTTCTGCGCCCACAAACCTTATAACGCTCCTGTTAACCCGCCTGAAGGCGGTCCTAGGGATCAGGATGGGGAGGCATTGGTCCAGGAACAAAAACCTCGGGAGCACCGTCATTTTAACTGACTGCACTCTGCCCGCCAGGGAGAGTGGCAGCACGTCCCACCTCTTAAACTCCTCCTCCATCTGCTCCACCAGCCTCGTGAAGTTAAGCTTATGTAAGGCCACCCAGCTCCTAGCCACCTGGACCCCCAGGTACCTGAAACTCCTCTCCGCCCTTTTTAGCGGGAGCTCACCAATCCCCCCTCTCCTGGTCCCCCGGGTGCACTACGAACAACTCGCTCTTCCCCATATTAAGCTTGTACCCAGAGAAACCTCCAAACTCCCTAAGGATCCTCATCACCTCCGGCATTCCCCCCCACCGGGTCCGCCACATATAGCAGCAAATCATCCGCATAGAGCGACACCCGATGCTCCTCCCCACCCCGCACCAGCCCCCTCCAGTTCCTCGATTCCCTCAACGCCATGGCCAGGGGTTCAATCGCCAGCGCAAAGAGCAGGGGGGGGACAGGGGACACCCCTGCCTCGTCCCCCGGTGTACTGTCAAAACTATTGATCGACTCCACGTCCGCCACCCTTGTAAGCAGCCAGCCCCAGGTCATTACCACCCGCTATGTAAAGTATGTGCACTGATGGGGATGGTGGAGAGCAGAAGCCCCACTACAGATGCCTGGGAAACATCAGGGTACATTCCCTTTAAGCCCGCACCTGTGCTTCTGACCTCCCGGCCAATTACCAACCTACGTCACGAGGTTGCCTCCAATCCCTTTCAATTTTGCCGAGAACCTCTTGCGCTTAACCTTATCAAATGTAAATTAAACGTCAGGCCACCTACAGCAGGTCTTGGCAATCAATAGCTTTGAACTTGTGCTCCCTTACCCTGGTTTGCTCATATCTCTGCAAAGCTTTTTGCTTCAGCTCCTCCACTGCAAAATAAACCATTAGAAGAAAATGAGAAGGGGGGAGTCCAGCAGTTTCATCAATAGACCTTTTACCAGGCTGCCAGCCACACACTGAGCAACACGCAGCTCCTCGAATTAATTGAAATACATGTTAACTGTGCTAACACGCAAGGAACAGACCTTTATTTGCACTGTTTCCCAGTTCCCTGCGTGACGTGACAAAGCTGGGCTATATTTAGAACATGCTGTGAAGCGGGGGAGGGGGAAAGAGATGCCTGCTTCTTATATACGTCAATGGTGGTTCAGCAACAACAATTTGCATTCATCTGGATCCCAAGGCACTTCACGGGCGTGTTACCAAACAGAATCTGACACGGGGTCACACAAGGAGTAAGGACCAAAATCCCACAGGTTTTAAGGGGAGGAGGGCAGGGGGAGAGGTCCAGGGAGGGAATTTCAGAGTTCAGAGCTTGGGTAGCCGAAACACGGACACCGATGGTGGAGCAATGAAAAGTGCAGGAGCGCGGAGACCTCAGACGGCCGGGCAGCCAGACAAGGCTGCAGAGGTCAGGACAGGCGAGGGCCACGGCAGGATTTGAACACGAGACATTGCAAAGCCAAGGTGATGCCGGACCAGCAGTCAGTGTGGGCCCGCAAGCTCACGGGTGATGCGTGGACAGAAGCAAAAAGCGCGGACGAGCTCACATTTATGGAGGGAGTAAGGTGGGAGCCCAGCCAGGAGAGCATTCACCCTGCTCAGTCAGAACCATTCACCAGACAGCTCGAGCTTCTCCATGGGTCTGATACCTGGGATAAGGGAGTCAGATTTAGCAGGCAGCCCAGATGTCCCTCGATCAACACGGATGTAGGGGCACCGGACAAGGTGGATTAGCAATTTACACGGACAACATCAGAACTGAGAGTGTGTAACAATGTTCAGCACCATTCGCAATCCCTCAGATACTGATGTAACCCATGTCCAAATGCAGCAAACGTGGACAATATCTAGGCTTGGGCTGACAAGTGGCAAATTACACTTGTGCCACGCAAGTGCCAGGTAGTGACCATCTCCAATAAGAGAGATCGAGCAATCGCCCCCTCGACATTCAATGGCATTACCATCACTGAATTCCCCACGATCAACATCCTGAGGGTTCCACTGACCAGATTTGAACTGGACTAGCCATATAAATACTGTGGTTACAAGAGCAGATCAGTGGATGGGAATCCTGCGGAGAGTAACTCACCTCCTGACTCCTCCATTTACACCATCTACAAGTGATGGACGCTCCACTTGCCCAGATGAGTGCAGCTCCAACAACATTCAAGACAATTCTCCCAACTTTCATAGAATTTACAGTGCAGAAGGAGGCCATTCGGCCCATCGGGTCTGCACCGGCCCTTGGAAAGAGCACCCGACCCAAGCCCACACTTCCACCCTATCCCCGTAACCCAGTCACCCCACTTAGCCTTTTTTGGGGGGGGGGGGACATTGAAGGCAATTTAGCGCGGCCAATCCATCTGACCCGCACATCTTTGGACTGTGGGAGGAAACCGGAGCACCCGGGGGAAACCCACGCACACACGGGGAGAACGTGCAGACGCACAGACAGTGACCCAAGCCGGGAATCGAACCTGGGACCCAGGAGTTGTGAAGCAACTGTGCTAACCACTGTGCTACCGTGCTGCCCCCAGATGTTAGTAAGGAGGGTCAACAGGGCTGGGTCGATGCCGGGTGATCCGGTTTAATTCCTTTTTTGTGTTTTCGTAACGGTTGAATACAACGAAGTGGCTTGCTAGGCCATTTCAGAGGGTATTGAGTCAACTACATTGCTGTGGGTCTGCAGTCACAGGTAGGCCAGACCAGGTAAGGATGGCAGATTTCCTTCCCGCTTAGACATTAGTGAACCAGATGGGTTTTTCCAACATTGGTAAAGACAATATCCAAAGCAACTTGGGGATTCGGGTGCATAGATCGTTAAAATACCTCAAACGAGCGCAGAAAATAATGAAAAAGGCTCATGGAATGCTCGCCTTTATATCTCGAGGACTGGAGTGTAAAGATGCAAAATGTAGACTGCAGCTATACAAAACGCACGTTAGACCCCACTTGGGAGTCACTGTGAGCAGTTCTGGGCACTGCACCTTGGGAAGGATACTTTGGCCTTGGAGGGAGTGTAATGTCGGTTTACAATAATGATACCTGGATGACAGGGGTTAAGTTATGAGGAGAGATTACACAAATTTGGCCTGTTTTTGCAAGAATTTAGAAGGTTAAGGGGCGATTGATCGAAGTATTTCAGATATTAACAGGGAAAGACAAGGTAGATAAAGATAAACTATTTCCACTGGTTGGAGATTCTAAACCTAGGGGGCACAGTCGATAAATTAGGGTTCAAATGCTCAGGAGAGATGTTCAGAAGAACCTCTTCACTCAAAGAGTGGTAGAGGTTTGGAACTAACAGCAGCTGAAGTTAGAACATTTGTGAATTTCAAATCTGCAATAGCTAGATTTTTGCAAAATCTAAGGGCTATGGGCCAAAGGCAGGTATATAGAGTTAGGCCATAGATGAGCCATGATCTCAGGCCACAGATCAGCCATGGTCTCATTGAATGGTGGAACAGGCTCGAGGGGCTGATTGGCGTACTCCTGTTCCTGACATGCTCAGGTGGTTGTAGGTTCCGGTCTTGACCATCTAAGTTAGGTCGTACTAAATTTCGAGAAACTTTTATTTCTCTACATTTTAAATCCCAAGCAGTCATTTTACTGTTCACGTTGGGAGTTCAAGGTCCAGATGGGAATTCTGAAGAGCACTTTGGATTACTCAACCTAGCAACCAAGCACATTTAGAAGGCAGTTTTAACTTTGTAAATCTGAGGCCCCCCCCCCCCCCCCCAGGTCGCCGACTGATCAGCTTGTCCTTTAACGTCTTAGAGAGATGAGGACGTGTGGACATAAAACAAAATGAAATGAAATGAAAATCGCTTATTGTCACAAGTAGGCTTCAAATGAAGTTACTGTGAAAATCCCCTAGTCGCCACATTCCGGCGCCTGTTCGGGGAGGCTGGTACGGGAATTGAACCGTGCTGCTGGCCTGCCTTGGTCTGCTTTAAAAGCCAGCCATTTAGCCCAGTGTGCTAAACCAGCCCCTAAATCCCTCCATTGTGGAATGGTCGGGAGTGAGCAAAAGGAGGAGCTTACATTTTGGGATAAATCTGAAGGCAAAAATTGGTCGAGGAAACATGGGAAGGAAAGGCTGCGCGTTTACCCACAAGAATCATTCCTGTCCCGGGGAACGGTTGTGGCTTCAGCTGGTTCGAAAGCCCCAGTCCGCAGAACGTAGTCCGTGCTGAGTGCCATTGTATTTACCCAGTGAGCGTGACCCTGGAGTGTTCTACACATGACTCCCTGAAAATAGACCATACAAACAGTTACCAAACTGGCCTCAGTATGTTTCACATGGAAACAAAAACAGAATAATAATTACCAAGACCTTAATATACAGTGCAGAACATTTGCGTGTAATCTACAATACACTATGTACATAAACACAGTCTGTACACAAACCTTTTTCTTTAAACCATTTCAACACACAACACTGACCCGCAAATCCAAAACTGGCAACCCACACAAAGATGGGGCGTTTTGAGAGCGTTTTGAATGGCAGTAAAAGAGCCCAGGTTGTTGCCAATGGCAATGTATCGATGTACGTTCACCTCAAGAGTAAACACGCTCGGGGCAGCGTGGTGGCACGGTGGTTGGCGTTGCTGCCTCGCGGTGCCGAGGTCGCGGGTTCGGTCCCGGCTCTGGGACGCTGTCCATGTGGAATTTGCACGTTCGCCCCCACAACCCAAAAAAAACAAAAAGATGTGTTGGGTGGGTGGATTGGCCATGCTGGATTGCCCCTTAATTGGAGAAAATGAATTGGGTACACTGAATTTATATTTAAAAAAAGAGTGAACGCACTCGCCATCAACACACTGACCTAATAAAGGCCTATTGACAGGGTGGACACTGTAGCATAGAACATAACAGCGCAGTCCAGGCCCTTCGGGCCTCGATGTTGCACTGACCTGTGAAACCACTCTAAAGCCCATCTACACTATTCCCTTATCGTCCATATGTCTACCCAGTGACCATTTGAATGCCCCTAGTGTTGGCGAGTCCACTACTGTTGCAGGCAGGGCATTCCACACCCTTACTACTCTCCGAGTAAAGAACCTACCTCTGACATCTGTCCTATATCTATCTCCCCTCAATTTAAAGCTATGTCCCCTCGTGCTAGACATCACCATCCGAGGAAAAAGGCTCTCACTGTCCACCCTATCCAATCCTCGGATCATCTTGTATGCCTCAATTAAGTCACCTCTTAACCTTCTTCTCTCTAACGAAAACAGCCTCAAGTCCCTCAGCCTTCCCTCATGAGATCTTCCCTCCATACCAGGCAACATCTTGGTAAATCTCCTCTGCACCCTTTCCAATGCTTCCACATCCTTCCTATAATGCGGTGACCAGAACTGTACGCAATACTCCAAATGCAGCCGCACCAGAGTTTTGTACAGCTGCAACATGACCTCATGGCTCCGAAACTCAATCCCTCTACCAATAAAAGCCAACATACCATACGCCTTCTTAACAACCCTCTCAACCTGGGAGAAACAATTACATTTGCCTCAAAGTTCCACATTCTCACAGCAAAGCTGAGGAATATTGATAAAAGACAGTAACCAGAAAATGCTTTATCCAGAGAGCTGTGAGAATGTGGAACTTTTGAGGCAAATGTAATTTTTTCTTTCTGGGACGTAGGCGTCACTGGGCAAGTCCAGCATTTGTTACCCATCCCTATTTGAACTGGAGTGTCTTGCTCGGCCATTTCAGAGGGGCAGAGTCAGCCACATTGCGGTGGGTCTGGAGTCACACGTAGGCCAGACCGGGTAAGGGTGGCAGATTCCCTTCCCGAACGGACATTAGTGAACCCGAGGAGTTTTTAACCACGACCGAGACTAGCTTTCAACTCCAGATTTATTAATTGGATTTAACTTCCACCAGCTCCCCTGGTGGAGTTTGAACTCATGAAGGCTGGGGGTCTGGATTACCAGTCCAGTGACAGTGCAGCGATGCCACCCTCTTCCCCAATCATAAATGCATTTCAGGAGAAAGTAGAGAAATGCATGAAGGGGAGAGGGATAGGATATGCTGATAGGGTGAGATGAAGTAGGGTGGGAGGAGACTTGTGTGGGGCATGAACACCCAGCATGGAGCAGCTGGGCTGAATAGCCTGGTTCTGTGCTGTAACTAATTCCATGTAAAAACCGAGTGCCAGACAATAGGGTCCCAGTATTTCCTCTCACTTTCCTTGAAATGTTGAATTTCATACATTAAAATGGACACCCACTTTAAAAAGTCTGATTCCGTCACTTCCAGTGGCTTCCTGCTACACCTCATTACTGGACAAGATGATGCCGTGGGCTCCCAATGCCTCCGGTCGATAGCGTGTTCCCATACTGAGCTCGGGAAATCGTACATTGCATCGACAGCCGCATGAGCGGCTACACAGGAACGCACGTCATCCCTCCGTCCTCCTAACTCCTCTCCACCCACCCCTGCCTTCCCAACACCGAAAAGACCACATTCTTCTTCCCTTCCCCCTCCCCGAACGGGCCTTCTTACGCTCAGAATTGCCACATCCCAGGGCAGCACGGTAGCATTGTGGATAGCACAATTGCTTCACAGCGCCAGGGTCCCAGGTTCGATTCCGGCTTGGGTCACTGTCTGTGCGGAGTCTGCACATCCTCCCCGTGTGTGCGTGGGTTTCCTCCGGGTGCTCCGGTTTTCCTCCCCACAGTCCAAAGATGTGCAGGTTAGGTGGATTGGCCATGATAAATTGCCCTTAGTGTCCAAAATTGTCCTTCGTGTTGGGTGGGGTTACTGGGTTATGGGGATAGGGTGGAGGTGTGGACCATGGGTAGGGTTCTCTTTCCAAGAGCCGGTGCAGACTCGATGGGCTGAATGGCCTCCTTCTGCACTGTAAATTCTATGAAAAAAGTGAACCCAACTCACGTCTTGGGCCCTCCACACTTTTATGGTCCTGTCCTGCGATGAGGAATAGATGAGGCCGTCACCACCCCATTTCACACAGGTTACCGATTGCATGTGCCCCGTCAGGATTTTATCGCAACGCCCCAGCACCGTGTCCCATATCCGGATGCTGCCGTCCTTGGAGGCGCTGGCCAGGTAACGGCACTGCGGATTTCTGGACATGCAGGAGGAAAGACAGCACTTGTTTAAAGAACCAAACACAGTGGCTTTATCAGACCACTCCCCATTCTGAGGACCAATCATCTCTGCCCTAAGCGCAGAATTGAGACATTTTAGTCAATGTGTGGTAAGAATAGAATACAAGATGTGGGATAGGATCGTATCCCACTTTGAATGCTAAAAAAAAATAATCAGGCCAGGGACAGAAGTCAGTGACGGCCACACCATAAGCACCTCTCCTCAGGGGCTGCTCTGTATCCTCCATCAGCTCCACCCACCTTCCGCTCCCTCTGTATCACTGACCCACGATAGCAGATGGAAGACAAGGAATCTCTTCCCGTACTACTACTGGGCGGCGAATGTGGAGAAAGTGCGGAGCTGGGTCAGAGGGGTGGATTCTCAGTGGGTCAGAATGGAGGAGAGTTTGTGCAGGGGGTCAGGGCTGAAGGCACTTGCAACAGCGCCGCTCCCGATAGCTCCGGGGAAATATTCAGGGAGTCCGGTAATAATAGCTTCATTGACAATCTGGAGGCAGTTTCGCCAACACTTCGGGTTGGGTTTAGGGTCAAGGGAAATGTCGATTCGGGGGAACCCCAGATTTGAGCCAGGGATGTGGGATGGAAGTTTTCGGAAATGGGAAGAGAAGGGGATTAAAACGCTGTATGGGCTAGAGCAGGGAGAAGGGTCTAGGTACATGCAGGTTCGGGATTTTGCCAGGAAGGAGATACAGAGCTTTTTGGGGGGGGGGGGGGAGAATCACGTGAGTACTGGAAGGAGATGTTTTTGGGTAATTTCCAAGGTGGTGCGTGTGAAACTGGACCCGGGTCCCCAGGAGGCCATATTCGGGGGTGTCGGACCAGCCAGGTTGGAAACGGGTGCGGAGGCAGATGTTGTAGCCTTCGCCTCGTTGATCGCCCGAAAGGCGGATCCTGCTGGGATGGAGAGCAGCCTCTCCACCCAGTGCCCTGGCGTGGCGGGGGGACCTGTTGGAATACTTGACACTTGAGAAGGTTAAGTTCGAACTGAGGGGAACCTCGGAGGGGTTCTACAATTCATGGGCATTATTTATTATGCACTTTCAAGAACTGGATAACATCGAACATTAGTTGGGGGGGGTGCGGGGGCGGGGGGGGGGGCTGTGTAGATTAAGGGTGACTCCGGGTAATCCCTGATTCCTTTTGTGTCATTTGTTTATGTAAACATGCGGGCTGAGGTTTGGGAGTTGGTGGGTGGTTGGGATCGTTGTTATTATGGGATTGACATATCTTGCTGATTATTGTTGATGGATGTAAATGCGGGAGAAAATGTGAAAAAGGAGCATAAAAATATTTATTTAAAAAAAAGGAATCTCTTCCAAATCTCTGCTTCAATGTCATGTGAATATCACTGTTAAGGTCAAGAGAAATGTGACATGGTGACTCATTGTCTTTGAGCACATATAGGGAGGCCCCTTGAAGGAGACTATAAATAAGGGGCTGGCTGGGACACTGGGCTGTGTGGGAAGAGAGCTGCGAGAACGAACAAGTCGGTAAACACTCTCGATAAAGAAAAGCTCTTGTGCCACGGTTTTTAATTTTAAATTTAATAATCTTTATTATTGTCACAAGTAGGCTTACATTAACACGGCAATGAAGTTACTGTGAAAATCTCCCAGTCGCCACATTCCGGCGCCTGTTCGGGTACACGGAGGGAGAATTCAGAATGTCCAATTCACCTGACAAGCGCGTCTTTCGGGGCTTGTGGGAGGAAACCGGAGCACCCGGAGGAGACCCACGCAGACACGGGGACAACGTGCAGACTTCGCACAGACAGTGACCCGAGCCGGGAATCGACCCTGGGACCCTGAGCTGTGAAGCAACAGTGCTAACCACTGTGCTATCGTGCCCGTCCAGCTTCAGCTTCAAGAATCAGGTTGAGGGCGGCATTTGGCGCAGCGGTTAGCACTGGGACTATGCCACTGAGGACTCTGGTTCGAATCCCGGCTCTGGGTCCCTGTCCGTGTGGAGTTTGCACTTTCTCCCTGTGTGTTTGTGGGTTTCCTCCGGGTGCTCCGGTTTCCCCCCACAACGCAAAGATGTGCAGGGTAGGTGGATTGGCCACGCTAAATTGCCCCCTTAATTGGAAAAAAATAATTGGGTACTTTAAATTTATTTTAAAAAACAATCTGCTTGGATCCTATTAGCATCAGTAATCCAGCCACAGGTCGTACTCTCAACGGAGCCAAAAACCTACAGGGGCTCGAGCACAATAGTCTATGCTGATTCTCCGGTGCAGCACTAAGGGAGTGTTGCTGATCCTCAGTGTTAAACACCGCCTGGAGAAGATGCACTAGTCCCGCTGGTTACTAAAATTAAAACTGTTGCCAACAGGCAGACTCCACTTGTTTGCCGGCCTCAAGGTTTTATGAATTATCCACTTACACATGTAGCGGCTCCCAGCAGAGATACGTGATCCACTTTGAGTGCCCGGTCAGAACCTTTCCCATTTGCTGGCCTGTGCTGGGGTCCCATAGGAATATCTGAAATTAAACAGGCAACGTACAACTTTACCCAGAGACAGAAGAAAAAGGAGCAAGCGCTTGGCGACTCGGCCACAGAAAAACATCCTTCTGTAAATCTCTCCCCAGGCTCCAGCTTGTATACTCGGGCCACGCGTGTTGTCAACACGTGTTGTCGCTTTACTGAGACAGGCAGGGTGTTCAGGAGAAATGTAAACGGTTGGGCGGCACGGTAGCTAGCACTGTTGCTTCATAGCGCCAGGGTCCCGGGTTCGATTCCCGGCTTGGGTCACTATCTGTGCGGAGTCTGCACTTTCTCCCCGTGTGTTTGTGGGTTTCCTCCGGGTGCTCCGTTTCCTTCCACAAGTCCCGAAAGATGTGTTGTTAGGTAATTTGGACATTCTGAATTCTCCCTCTGTACCCGAACAGGCGCCGAATGTGGCGACTAGGGGATTTTCACAGTAGCTTCATTGCAGTCTTAATATAAGCCTACTTGTGACAATAATAAAGATTATTATTATATTAATGGCAATATGTTAAGACGTGCAACATTGAAAAGAAAGCTATTTCGACAGCATTTTCTCCCCTTTCCTTTGCTAGGAGTGGCAAACGGCAGTTCGAAAGTAAAAAGTTAACCAATGACCAGAAAACAAGTACTGACACGCTTGATAAATACAGCCAACTCTTGAAGGAGAGTTTTTTGTTTTGTTTTGAAGATTAAATACCTGGTTATTCTTGCACCCGGAAGCCAGTTTTTCCCATCTGCAGACCAGGCGATGCTCAACACCCAGTGCCTGTGACCTGAGGAAAATAAATTGCAACCCTTTTCAGACACATTAACTCCCGGCCAGTCTGCAGGCTTTCAATTATTAACGAAACGCGCATTACTCAAATGGGAAATTAT